>NC_136909.1:682716-685216 GCF_949606895.1 Notothenia rossii | reverse complement strand
GGTGAGACAGACAGGTGACACAGACAGGTAGACAGACAGGTGAGACAGACAAGTGAGACGGACAGGTAGACAGACAGGTGAGACAGACAGGTAGACAGACAGGTAGACAGACAGGTGAGACAGACAGGTAGACAGACAGGTGAGACAGACAAGTGAGACGGACAGGTGAGACAGTCAGGTGTTTGTCCTCACATCGTTTGATCTTCAGCTGCTTCTCGTCCAGACAGCCGCTCATCCTGCTGGCCTTCTCTCTCGCCTCCTGATTGGCTGGAGGACCCTGCAGATGACACAGAGTGATGTTACAGTGTGATGTCAGAGAGCAGGGTTCCTGCAGGTTTCGCCAACTCAAATGTAAGACTTTTTAAGACCTTTTTAAGACCTTTTTCAGACCACTTTGAATAGAATTTAAGACATATTTCACCGCAAGAAAGTATGAAGGAAAATTGCTATGAAAGGAGAAATACGTCCCATAATTACTTACAAAGTAAATGTATTCATGTTCAACATAAGAACATAACAGTACACAGAACTGTGTTAGCGTGTGGGACAAAAAGTGTGCATGTGTGTGTGTCTGCGTGTGTCTGTGTCTGTGTGTGCATGTGCGTGTGCGTGTGCGTGTGTTAGCGTCTACAGCACCTCCGCTTTTAGGGTTGACGTAGACCCAAACGTCGCCCGGAGGTCCCCCGGTGTTGTTGCGGGAGCTGCTGCACTAGCTAACGCTGCACTAGCTAACGCTGCACTAGCTAACGCTACATTAGCTAAACAAACGCTAATTCATTTTGCAAAAGGTACAGCAGGCTTCAAACATGTTCCCCTCCACTGGTTTCAACCAAGCACTAAATTAGATATTTTCCAACCAAATACGGTTGAACTGACACTTCCCCATATTCATTTCTAAGTAGATTCCAAGAAACATCAGTTTCTGGCCGTTTCTCAATCTCGAGGAAACTGGTTTCCAATCCAATATTTCAAGGATGCTACGTCATCGAGTGCCGTCGAAGGACTGTTCCAATCTCCAGCATACTTGGAATTCCACCGAGGCCGCGTCCTTGGTTTGGGGGAAATTTCGAGGCTGCACATGGGTAGACTTTGCGTCCTTAAAATCCCCACAATGCTTTGCGCACGGACCAATTTCCCCAAATCTGTGGCGGAAAATGTAAGGCGGGGCCTCTCATATGACGCACACCTGCACACTTGCTAGCCTGTTCCACTCTTTGTTTTCCGAATGCCAGGAAGGATTCTTGCCTAGCTTCTGAAGCAAGTGACTCGGAAGACATGTGCTACCAAGCAAGTATCCTCGCGATTGAGAAACGGCCTCTGACTGCCGCAAGCTAAAGCTTGGTTGCTAGGTTACTAGCTGGGTGTTCTCCAATAAGGGGCCAGGGGAAACAAAGTTAGTGTTTACTGGTTCCATGTTGATTTAATTCAATACAAATTGTTGGGGGGAATTGAAAGGCTCTCACCGTACTGGTTACTTTGCAGCCCGGACATTTCCCCCAAAATACATTTAGACGCGATCGCAACACAGAAGTACCTTTTCAAATCCCATCATATTTAAGACCTTTTAAAGGCCTTAGATTCTGATTATCAAATGTAAGACTTTTTAAGACCCCGCGGGAACCCTGAGAGAGTGATGTTACAGAGTGATGTCACAGTGTGATGTCACAGTGTGAGGTCACAGTGTGATGTCACAGTGTGATGTTACAGAGTGATGTCACAGTGTGATGTCACAGTGTGATGTTACAGAGTGATGTCACAGTGTGATGTTACAGTGTGATGTTACAGAGTGATGTCACAGTGTGATGTCACAGTGTGATGTTACAGAGTGATGTCACAGTGTGATGTTACAGAGTGAGGTCACAGTGTGATGTCACAGAGTGAGGTCACAGTGTGAGGTCACAGTGTCCTACCAGGCTGGTCAGCTTGTCCTTGAAGTACGGTTTGAGGAAGCGTCCCAGGTACATGCCGACGGACGGCTGACAGGACGAGGAGGCAGGCTGTTCCTGAGGGCGCTCTCTGATTGGTCCAGACAGCTGAGACACCAGCTCCTTCTGCAAGGAGGAAAATATAACGATCACAATTAACTTTATTTATAAAGCACTTCAGAACAGAGCTGCTGAGTGCTGTACAGGACAACATGGAAGAGAAGGAAACCCTGAATAATGACGACAACAACAACAACAACAACAACAACAACAACAACAACGACCTAAGGTATCATTCAAAGGCACTATCCTAAATAGTCATCGGGACAAAAATGTCCTCTGAAAAAAACATTGACAAAAACAATATATTAAAATATGTTTCCAATCTTGATCAACAACAACGATCTGACCTGCTGTCTGTTGTTGTTTGTCAGCAGGTCCTCCAGCTGCTGCAGCGTCTCCTGAAGGACCTGCTGATACACCAGGTTCATCTGGAGACATCCTTCAGGGGAGGGGGGGACGCCCAGCTCACTCTGAGGGGACAGACAGCTCATTGTGAGGGGACAGACAGGTCA
>NC_136909.1:675216-677716 GCF_949606895.1 Notothenia rossii | reverse complement strand
CACTTACACTACGGAGCGTGGAGTAGTTCCAGAGGTAAGTTGCTGAGATACGGAACTCTTTTGAATCGTCCACGGTCTGGTTCGTCTCAGAGGCCCTCTGTGATGCTGCTCTGCATTTCATGCCCAGCGTAATTATCTATATTTGATCTTGGTTGTTACAACCCATTTAGCTAGCATTGCCTGCTAGTTAGCTAGCGCGACTTCGTCAGCTTTGAAGGTAAGATTGCAGTAATGAATGGCTAGCAGCTTATCAAGGATGCTGGGTAACTAACGAGCAGGGGTTAGATTGTGTGTTTGGTTTTGATCTGCTGAGTCAGCCTCCCTGCCCCCAGGTGCAGCTCCACTAGGGGTGATGGACATCTCATCCAAGGAGAGCACACACTTCTTCTCCATCTCACTCATGCCCTCTGCCTTCAGCCTCAGTGTATCAAGCCCCTCCCCCATCCTAGCTCAGCTGGACGTGCTGCATCCTCCTCTGATTGGTCCTGCCCCCCCCGTATCCCACCTTTTTTTGATTACCCAAGTCTCTAATTTGGTCTGTGTTGAAGATTTTTTTAAACTTTAGATTGATCAAATTGTGTGTTTTTTAATGCCGAATGAATGTTTTTCTGGTTTCCCAGAGTCCTCTCTGCTCTCTCTCTTTGTAATCTCTCCCTTCCCAGTTGCCTCATTAGATCCTCAACGTGAGCCCGGTCACAACTGGCTCCTGGCAGTCTGGTCCCTGGAGCACCTGACCCTGGCAAACTGGCCTCTTCATAGCTGACCCCTGACTGACTGGCTCCTGACAGACTGGCCCCTGACTGACTGGCCCCTGACTGACTGGCCCCTGGCACACTGATCTCTGGTAAGGTGGCCTCTTGATTGTCGGCCCCTGACAGACTGACCCCTGACAGACTGGCCCCTGACAGACTGACCCCTGACAGACTGACCCCTGGCAGTCCGCTGACATCTGTCTCTCTCTCTCTCTGTTATGTCCCTTTCATTCCCTTGGATCTCCACCTCCATCTCTCCCTGAATCTCTGTAACAACAACAAGGTCATCTTGCTGTTATATGTGACGCTGCCTTTACATGTGCACCTTTTGTCCTTTAAGGGTACACTCCACTCCTATAGGGACATTCATCTAAGTTCGTCTGTTGGCAATGTGAAGTATGAAGAGATGTGTAGATGATCTGCATGTGGTATATGAGTCTCCAGAGAGTCCCTGAACCCTGGTGGTTTTGAAGCTGTATAATCTGAAGGTTGCATTAGGAGTGTAGTCTATCCTTGAATTATATAACAAGGGAAACATTGTTAGCTTCATATATCATAGCAATGTTTGATGTGCATTAATAGGTGTGGTCATCATTCCTCACATTAACAGCTGGAGGCATACTCCTTGACGTGGACTTCCTCCTTTTCGGCTGAGGCCGATGTGTAAATACTTTTGGAACAGCATCTGGCCTCAACCTCAAACGTCCTCCTGATTTGTTGCCAATATATTGGTCGTCTTCAGAGTGTACCTGTAGGTAGGTAGGTTTGATCAGTTTCCACTGCACACTTCAAATGTCATTGAAGAGTCAGAATGCTCTACACTTGGAAATATGTTAACAAGTCATGTGACCTCTGTGAACATGACTCACATGGCAGAGTTTGCTGCTGTCGTCTGTCAGACACAGGTTTTGTCTGTTGACCATTGCCACCCATCTCTTCCTTCTCTCTACGTCCTTAGGGAAGCCATACATCCGGAACCCCTCCTCTGATCGATTAGAGCATCCAAATGCTGCACATCCAACCATGGTGTGACAACTGATCTATTCTAATATAATGCCATAATATTTGTTGTGCAAACATTTGAACATGAATATTGCTCTGTCCTCTGTTCGGTCTGCTCCCAACTGAATCCTCTCCCCTTAGTCACCACTGTTCCAGTTCTTGCTCTGCTTGTTAGGGCCCAGGAAACCCGTGAAGAGGATGTCCCTTTCACAAAGGAACCTTTTTGTTTCTTTCAAAATCAGAAATGCCCAGAGTTCTGTATTGCTTTTTTGTAAATAGTTGCTTTTTTAGTTGTTTGTAAATATTTGTAAAATGCCCCCCCCCCCTGACGCTTTTTGGTGTCCATTGTTCAGCCACTGTATTGGTAAGCAACAATTTGTTTTGTCCAGAATGTGTTATCCTCACTCCTGACTCCAGTTTGATGAGCTGCATTCTCCTCTGAGTGGTCCTGGCTTCAGGCAGGTGGCTTGGAAGGTTGTATATCCTGTCGTGCCACAACAGAACCTAATATCAATTGCTTTTTTCAATTTCTCTTTCTTTTTTTTTATTGTCTCGTCGCTGGAACACCTCCCCCTGGCAAAGTGGCCTCGTCATTTTTATTTTTATTGTTGACAAACCTGTTTTTGTTGCTCTGTTGAAGCACGGTTCAACAGAGCAACAAAAACAGGTTTGTAAATAGTTCAGTCTCCCACTCTGTCTCAATTTAGATGATCATTTTGTTGCCCTTGGTTGGTCCCTTTTACTTT
>NC_136909.1:660216-670216 GCF_949606895.1 Notothenia rossii | reverse complement strand
TCATGAATACAGTGTTTTTCTAATTTTGTTTTTTTTATATTTTTTATTGTTGTTGCTTTTTCCTTTTCTCCTTGTGTATGGAAAGGGGGACATTTATTTCAGACTCTTTGTAGAGACACTACATACTGATATACACCTGAACATCAGCTGGAGAGAACTCTTTAAAGTAGAGACGCTACATACTGATATACACCTGAACATCAGCAAGAGAGGACTCTTTAAAGTAGAGACGCTACATACTGATATACACCTGGACATCAGCAGGAGAGGACTCTTTAAAGTAGAGACACTACATACTGATATACACCTGAACATCAGCAAGAGAGGACTCTTTAAAGTAGAGACACTACATACTGATATACACCTGAACATCAGCAGGAGAGGACTCTTTAAAGTAGAGACACTGCATACTGATATACACCTGAACATCAGCAGGAGAGGACTCTTTAAAGTAGAGACACTACATACTGATATACACCTGAACATCAGCAGGAGAGGACTCTTTAAAGTAGAGACACTACATACTGATATACACCTGAACATCAGCAGGAGAGGACTCTTTAAAGGAGAGACACTACATACTGATATACACCTGAACATCAGCAGAAGAGGACTCTTTAAAGTAGAGACACTACATACTGATATACACCTGAACATCAGCAGGAGATAACTCTTTAAAGTAGAGACACTACATATTGATATACACCTGAACATCAGCAGGAGATAACTCTTTAAAGTAGAGACACTACATATTGATATACACCTGAACATCAGCAGAAGAGGACTCTTTAAAGTAGAGACACTACATACTGATATACACCTGAACATCAGCAGGAGATAACTCTTTAAAGTAGAGACACTACATATTGATATACACCTGAACATCAGCAGAAGAGGACTCTTTAAAGTAGAGACACTACATACTGATATACACCTGAACATCAGCAGAAGAGGACTCTTTAAAGTAGAGACACTACTTACTGATATACACCTGAACATCAGCAGGAGAGGACTCTTTAAAGTAGAGACACTACATACTGATATACACCTGAACATCAGCTGGAGAGGACTCTTTAAAGTAGAGACACTACATACTGATATACACCTGAACATCAGCAGGAGAGGACTCTTTAAAGTAGAGACACTACATATACTGATATACACCTGAACATCAGCAGGAGAGGACTCTTTAAAGTAGAGACACTACATATACTGATATACACCTGAACATCAGCAGGAGAGGACTCTTTAAAGTAGAGACACTACATATACTGATATACACCTGAACATCAGCTGGAGAGAACTCTTTAAAGTAGAGACACAACATACTGATATACACCTGAACATCAGCAGGAGAGGACTCTTTAAAGTAGAGACACTACATACTGATATACACCTGAACATCAGCTGGAGAGAACTCTTTAAAGTAGAGACACAACATACTGATATACACCTGAACATCAGCAGGAGAGGACTCTTTAAAGTAGAGACACTACATATACTGATATACACCTGAACATCAGCAGGAGAGGACTCTTTAAAGTAGAGACACTACATACTGATATACACCTGAACATCAGCAGGAGAGGACTCTTTAAAGTAGAGACACTACATATACTGATATACACCTGAACATCAGCTGGAGAGAACTCTTTAAAGTAGAGACACAACATACTGATACACACCTGAACATCAGCAGGAGAGGACTCTTTAAAGTAGAGACACTACATACTGATATACACCTGAACATCAACAGGAGAGGACTCTTTAAAGTAGAGACACTACATGCTGATATACACCTGAACATCAGCAGGAGAGGACTCTTTAAAGGAGAGACACTACATACTGATATACACCTGAACATCAGCAGAAGAGGACTCTTTAAAGTAGAGACACTACTTACTGATATACACCTGAACATCAGCAGGAGATAACTCTTTAAAGTAGAGACACTACATATTGATATACACCTGAACATCAGCAGGAGAGGACTCTTTAAAGTAGAGACACTACATACTGATATACACCTGAACATCAGCTGGAGAGGACTCTTTAAAGTAGAGACACTACATACTGATATACACCTGAACATCAGCAGGAGAGGACTCTTTAAAGTAGAGACACTACATATACTGATATACACCTGAACATCAGCAGGAGAGGACTCTTTAAAGTAGAGACACTACATATACTGATATACACCTGAACATCAGCAGGAGAGGACTCTTTAAAGTAGAGACACTTCATACTGATGTACACCTGAACATCAGCAGGAGAGGACTCTTTAAAGTAGAGACACTACATACTGATATACACCTGAACATCAGCAGGAGAGGACTCTTCAAAGTAGAGACACTACATACTGATATACACCTGAACATCAGCAGGAGAGGACTCTTTAAAGTAGAGACACTACATACTGATATACACCTGAACATCAGCAGGAGAGGACTCTTTAAAGTAGAGACACTACACACTGATATACACCTGAACATCAGCAGGAGAGGACTCTTTAAAGTAGAGACACTACATACTGATATACACCTGAACATCAGCTGGAGAGGACTCTTTAAAGTAGAGACACTACATACTGATATACACCTGAACATCAGCAGGACAGGACTCTTTAAAGTAGAGACACTACATACTGATATACACCTGAACATCAGCAGGAGAGGACTCTTTAAAGTAGAGAAACTACATACTGATATACACCTGAACATCAGCAGGAGAGGACTCTTTAAAGTAGAGACACTACATACTGATATACACCTGAACATCAGCAGGAGAGGACTCTTTAAAGTAGAGACACTACACACTGATATACACCTGAACATCAACAGGACTCTTTAAAGGAAAGCGGAGAGGACGTGTTGAAAGTAGATCAGATTATCACCCCCCCACCCCCAGCAGATGGTCAGGCGGTGGATCTGCTCTCAGGATCAATCTGCAGAAGAAGAACTGAAGTCTAACCTAAGGTCGGCTCCGGGACACCTCGAGGTAAGTGATTATTATTTAATTAACTGTAATATATATGTATATAACTGCAGGCTGTTTGATGAACACCTTAAAGACTGGAGGCTCTGACCGTAAGAGTGAGATATAGTGAACCGTCACTAGCCTGACAGCAGTTTCTCGTGTTTTCCTGTGCCCCTTTAACTCCTTGCAGTGGTCTATTCATTACTGCATGTAGTCACAGTTACTTATTTACTTTTGTATTGATCTATGTATTGACATATGAAGGCATGAATAAGTATTTTGTTTTATATTATATATTCAGAACATGTAAAATACAAACTGATAACAACATCAGGAAGTTTCATATTGAATTATTCAATCGAGACAGAATATTTTTAAAACATCTGTTTCCATTTGAAAATATATGATAATTGAATCCTCTCATTTTTAACATTAACCTGGAGGAATTCATGAAAACAATAATGTGTCAGTAATGGCAGACATGTTGAGGATTCACATTCTGCTTTCCAGAAAGACACACACGCACACACACACACACACACACACACACACACACACACACACACACACACACACACACACACACACACACACACACACACACACACACACACACACACACACACACACACACACACACACACACACACACACACACACACACACACACACAGCAGCTCCTGGTGTGTGAGGTGTTTAAGGACACTGAGGAATCATTCAAACTAAAGTGAGTCTGACAGAAACAGACGCTTAGAGACTCTGAGCGTCTGCTAAGCTCCAACACGTCTTTAACAAGTCTTTAAAAAGTCCTACTGACACGTTACTGATACGTTACTGACACGCTACTGATACGTTACTGACACGTTACTGACAGGTTACTGACATGTTACTGACACGTTACTGACACGTTACTGACAGGTTACTGACACGTTACTGACACGTTACTGACACGTTACTGATACGTTACTGACACGTTACTGACAGGTTACTGACATGTTACTGACACGTTACTGACACGTTACTGACAGGTTACTGATACGTTACTGACACGTTACTGACAGGTTACTGACACATTACTGACACGTTACTGACACGTTACTGACAGGCTACTGACATGTTACTGACACGTTACTGACATGTTACTGAAACGTTACTGACACGTTACTGACAGGTTACTGACACGTTACTGACATGTTACTCACAGGTTACAGACACGTTAGTGACACGTTACTGACAGGTTACTGACACGTTAGTGACAGGTTACTGACACGTTAGTGACACGTTACTGACACGTTACTGACACGTCTCTACTGACACGTTACTGACACGTTACTGACAGGTTACTGACACGTTAGTGACACGTTACTGACACGTTACTGACACGTTACTGAGACGTCTCTACTGACATGTTACCGACACATTACTGACGCGTTACGGACAGGTTACTGACACGTTACTGACACGTCTCTACTGACATGTTACTGACACGTTACTGACACGTCTCTACTGACATGTTACTGACACGTTAGTGACACGTTACTGACAGGTTACTGAGACGTCTCTACTGACATGTTACTGACACGTTACTGACACGTTACTGACAGGTTACTGACACGTTAGTGACACGTTACTGACACGTTACTGACACGTTACTGATATGTTACTGACAGGTTACTGACACGTTACTGACAGGTTACTGACATGTTACTGACACGTTACTGATATGTTACTGACAGGTTACTGACACGTTACTGACACGTTACTGACATGTTACTGACACTTTACTGACACGTTACTGACAGGTTACTGACACGTTACTAACACGTTACTGACACATATCTGACACGTCACTGACACGTTACTGACACGTTACTGACACGTCTCTACTGACACGTTACTGAAACGTTACTGACAGGTTACTGACACGTTACTGACACGTTTCTGACACGTTACTGACACGTTACTGACATGTTACTGACCTGTTCCTGACACGTTACTGACACGTTACTGACAGGTTACTGACACGTTAGTGACACGTCACTGACACGTTACTGACACGTCTCTACTGACACGTTACTGACACGTTACTGACACGTTACTGACAGGTTACTGACACGTTACTGACACGTTACTGACACGTCTCTGACACATTACTGACACGTTACTGACATGTTACTGACACGTTACTGACACGCTACTGACATGTTACTGACACGTCTCTACTGACATGTTACTGACACGTTACAGACATGTTACTGACATGTCTCTACTGACACGTTACTGACACGTTACTGACATGTTACTGACACGTTTCTGACATGTTACTGACACGTTACTGACAGGTTACTGACACGTTACTGACACGTTACTGACACGTTACTGATACGTTACTGACATGTTACTGACAGGTTACTGACACGTTACTGACATGTCTCTGACACGTTACTGACACGTTACTGACATTTTACTGACACGTTACTGACACGTTACTGACACGTCTCTACTGACATGTTACTGACACGTTACTGACATGTTACTGACACGTTACTCACACGTCTCTGCTGACACGTTGCTGAGACGTTACTGACACGTTACTGACACGTTACTGACATGTTACTGACATGTTACTGACACGTTACTGAGATGTTACTGACACGTTGCTGACACGTTACTGACAGGTCTCTACTGACACGTTACTGACAAGTTACTGACACGTCTCTATTGACACGTTGCTGACACGTTACTGACACGTTACTGACACGTTACTGACATGTTACTGACATGTTACTGACACGTTACTGACAGGTTACTGACACGTTGCTGACACGTTACTGACAGGTCTCTACTGACATGTTACTGACACGTTGCTGACACGTTACTGACAGGTCTCTACTGACACGTTACTGACACGTTACTGACATGTTACTGAAACATTAGTGACACGTTACTAACACGTTACTGACATGTTACTGACAGATCTCTACTGACACGTTACTGACACGTTACTGACATGTTACTGACACGTTACTGACACGTTACCGACATGTTACTGACAATTTACTGACACGTTACTGACATGTTACTGACACGTTACTGACACGTTACTGACACGTTACTGACATGTTACTGACATGTTACTGACACGTTACTGACACGTCTCTGCTTCTCTGGGGTCCTTCAGGGAGTCCCGAGGGTCTGCGAGCTGATTGGCTGTCGGGCGTTCAGACTTGAAGGAACCTTTTGTTTCAGGATGATGCTGAACGAAAGCTGGACCATCATGAACAGCAGCAGCACGGAGCTGGACAGCAAGCGCCCCAGCACACACAGGGTAGATGGGGGGGTAGAAGTAGAAGTACTCAGGTTAAAAGTAGAAGTACTCAGAACTTACTCTGCTACTATACTATACTGCACATATATTTTTAATTCTGTTTTATTTGTATTAGTATTTCGTCATATTACACTGTACTCAGTTTGTTGGTATATACTTATCAAACAGTCTTTGATATATTTTGTATTTTTTGGGTCCAATATATCTTCTCTGACTGTGTTTCTGCACGCACGCACGCACGCACACACACACACACACACACGCACGCACGCACGCACGCACGCACGCGCACGCACGCACGCACACACACACACACACACACACACACACACACACACACACACTAAGGCTGATTCCTCCTGTGAATGTGTGTGTAAACCTGAAAACTAACTCTGGTCATTCATACATATTCTCTAACATTGAACTGTTGATATTATTAGCAGTAATACAGTCTGTTAATCTGCAGTCAGTCTTTCAGTGTGCTAATCTCTGGGGATTAATGCCCCCCCCACTGACACATCTAACTGGGGTCATTAAGGCTGAGTGAGTGTGTGTGTGTGTGCGTGTGTGTGTGTGTGTGTGTGTGTGTATGTGTGTGTGTGTGTGTGTGTGTGTGTGTGTGTGTGTGTGTGTGTGTGTGTGTGTGTGTGTGTGTGTGTGTGTGTGTGTGTGTGTGTGTGTGTGTGTGTGCGTGCGTGCGTGTGTGTGTGTGCATGTTTGTGTGTGTTCAGAGATGCTGCAGCTTCCTGTTCTGGTCTGTCGTCACTCTGTCCATTGTATCAGTCGTTGCCACAGCAACCGTCATCATCCTGTACCTAAATCAGTTTCCTCTGCCCTTCTTCAGGTAAACACACCTGTCTGTCTGTCTGTCTGTCTGTCTGTCTGTCTGTCTGTCTGACCTCCTGTCTGACCTCCTGTCTGTCTGTCTGTCTGTCTGTCTGACCTCCTTTCTGACTGTCTGTCTGTCTGTCTGTCTGTCTGTCTGTCTGACCTCCTGTCTGTCTGACTGTCTGTCTGTCTGTCTGTCTGTCTGTCTGTCTCTCTGTCTGACTGTCTGTCTGTCTGTCTCTCTGTCTGTCTGTCTGTCTGTCTCTCTGTCTGACCTCCTGTCCGACTGTCTGTCTGTCTGTCTGTCTGTCTGTCTGTCTCTCTGACCTCCCGTCTGACTGTCTGTCTGTCTCTCTGACCTCCCGTCTGACTGTCTGTCTGTCTGTCTGACCTCCTGTCTGTCTGTCTGTCTGTCTCTCTGACCTCCTGTCTGTCTCTCTGTCTCTCTCTGTCTGTCTGTCTGACCTCCTGTCTGTCTGTCTGTCTGTCTCTCTGACCTCCTGTCTGTCTCTCTGTCTGTTTCTGTCTGTCTGTCTGTCTGTCTGTCTGTCTGTCTGACTGTCTGACTGTCTGTCTCTCTGACCTCCTGCCTGTCTCTCTGTCTGTCTCTGTCTGTCTGTCTGTCTGTCTGTCTGCCTCTCTGTCTGTCTGTCTGTCTGTCTGTCTGTCTGTCTGTCTCTCTGACCTCCTGTCTGTCTGTCTGTCTGTCTGTCTGTCTGTCTGTCTGTCTGTCTGTCTGTCTGTCTGCCTCTCTGTCTGTCTGTCTATCTGTTTGTCTCTCTGTCTTTCTGTCTCTCTGTCTGTCTGTCTCTCTGACCTCCTGTCTGTCACAGTAAAAGGGGTGGAGTCTCGGCCCCTTCTGTGATCTCGACCAATAGGGATTCAGGAGCGGTGGTGTCTGTCTCCCGGGGGACGGAGGGAGAGCCAATCAGCATCTTCCTGGACCCGTCCTGCCCCGACCTGAGCGAGTCCTTCCTGCGCTGGGAGTCCCTGCAGAGCTCCCTGCTGCGTCTCCTGTCCAATCACAACGCAGCAGACGAATGGCAGGACACGGGGTTGGTCCAAAAGATGGGGGAGGAGCTGAAGACGCTGACAGGCCACGCCCACAACCTGAGGCTGGAAGCTGATTCGCTGAAAACAGGTCAAGGTGTTCTGGAGCAGCAACTGGACGTCCTGCAAGCAGAGCAGAGCCGCACCCTGCAGGTGAGTCTAAGCCCTGCCCCCTATCTGTACAGGTGAGTCTAATCCCGCCCCCTATCTGTACAGGTGAGTCTAATCCCAGACCCCTACCTGTACAGGTGAGTCTAATCCCGCCCCCTATCTGTACAGGTGAGTCTAATCCCAGACCCCTACCTGTACAAGTGAGTCTAATCCCAGACCCCTACCTGTACAGATGAATCTAAGCCCCGTCCCCTACCCGTACAGGTGAGTCTAAGCCCCGCCCCCTACCTGTACAGGTGAGTCAGAGCCCCGCGCCCTGGTGTCTTGTCTTTGTATCCTCTCTCCTCTCTCACCTCCTTGTGTCCTAACCTGTTAACATGTTGTATGTATGAACGCTCTGTTAACCCCTCAGGCGCTGCAGCAGCTGCACTCAGGGGCCTCTGACGCTCTGCTCAGCCAGCAGAGGGAGACAGAGAGTCAGAGGAGGACCAATCAGGAGAGAGACTCCAGAGGCACAGGTAACACACACACACACACACACACACACACACACACACACACACACACACACACACACACACACACACACACACACAGTCACACACACACACACACAGTCACACACAGTCACACACAGTCTCTCACACACACACACACACACACACACACACACACACACACACAGTCACACACATACACACACACACACACACACACACATTTTAGTGCTGTCAATCAATACAAAAATGTAAGATTTAAACATGTTGTAATAAAGAACATGCATGTCCCTCCTGTCTGTCTCTCACCTGTCTCTCTCTCACTTGTCTGTCTCACCTCTCTCTCACCTGTCTGTCTCTGACCTGTCTGTCTCTGACCTGTCCGTCTCTCACCTGTCTGTCTCTCACCTGTCTGTCTCTCACCTGTCTGTCCCTCACCTTTCTGTCTCTCACCTGTCTGTCTCTCACCTGTCTGTCTCTCACCTGTCTGTCGCTCATCTGTCTCTCTCACCTGTCTGTCTCTCACCTGTCTGTGTCTCACCTGTCTGTCTCTCACCTGTCTGTGTCTCACCTGTCTCTCTCTCACCTGTCTGTCTCTCACCTTTTTGTCTCTCACTTGTCTGTCTCTTACCTGTCTGTCTCTCACCTTTCTGTCTCTCACCTTTCTGTCTCTCACCTGTCTCTCTCTCACCTGTCTGTCTCTCACCTGTCTCTTTCTCACCTGTCTGTCTCTCACCTGTCTGTCTCTCACCTGTCTGTCGCTCACCTGTCTGTCTCTCACCTGTCTCTCTCTCACCTGTCTGTCTCTCACCTGTCTCTCTCTCACCTGTCTCTCTCTCACCTGTCTCTCACCTGTCTGTCTCTCACCTGTCTGTCTCTCACCTGTCTGTCTTTCACCTGTCTCTCTCTCACCTGTCTGTCTCTCACCTGTCTCTCTCTCACCTGTCTCTTTCTCACCTGTCTGTCTCTCACCTGTCTCTCTCTCACCTGTCTCTCACCTGTCTCTCTCTCACCTGTCTCTCTCTCACCTGTCTGTCTCTCACCTGTCTCTCTCTCACCTGTCTGTCTCTCACCTGTCTCTCTCTCACCTGTCTCTCACCTGTCTCTCTCTCACCTGTCTCTCTCTCACCTGTCTCTCTCTCACCTGTCTGTCTCTCACCTGTCTCTCTCTCACCTGTCTCTCTCTCACCTGTCTCTCTCTCACCTG
>NC_136909.1:640216-655216 GCF_949606895.1 Notothenia rossii | reverse complement strand
AGAGAACAACTGTGCGTCGTACTATCAGGGCGCCTGGTGGTACAGGAACTGCCACACCTCCAACCTGAATGGCCAGTACCTGTCGGGAGGCCACGCCTCCTACGCTGACGGGGTGGAGTGGTCCAGCTGGACCGGCTGGCAGTACTCGCTGCGCTTCACCGAGATGAAGATCCGCCCCAAGAAACCCTAACACTGGCCTCTGACCCCGATCCTCTGACCCTGACCTCTCTGACCTCTGACCACAATCCTCTGACCCTGACCTCTCTGACCTCTGACCCCGATCCTCTCTGACCTCTGACCCCTCTGAATAGTGATGAACCCCCCCTGGTAGACGTGATCACATCTCAGGAAGATCTGCTTTGTAATGTTTTTTAGCAAATCATTGAACAAAAACTGAAGAATGAAAACCCCCCTAAAGTCACTGAGGACTCTAAACGCTGACCTTTGAGCCCCCTGTGCAGCAGTTGACCTTTGACCCCCTTGTGCAGCAGCTGACCTTTGACCCCCCTGTGCCGCAGCTGACCTTTGACCCCCCCTGTGCCGCAGCTGACTTTTGACCCCCCTGTGCCGCAGCTGACCTTTGACCCAACCTTTGCAGCAGCTGACCTTTGACCCCCCTGTGCAGCAGCTGTGTTTATATCATGTTTTCTGATGAAGATCCATTAAACAGTTTCTGAACGTCCCGCCTCCTGTCACTCATCTCTATGTCTAACATCAGCTGATCATTAAACAGTTTCTGAACGTCCCGCCTCCTGTCACTCATCTCTATGTCTAACATCAGCTGATCATTAAACAGTTTCTGAACGTCCCGCCTCCTGTCACTCATCTCTATGTCTAACATCAGCTGATCATTAAACAGTTTCTGAACGTCCCGCCTCCTGTCAATCATCTCTATGTCTAACATCAGCTGATCATTAAACAGTTTCTGAACGTCCCGCCTCCTGTCACTCATCTCTATCGTCTAACATCCTTCCTCACCCTCAAAGAGAGCAAGAGCGAGGTCATCTTTTCTGGACCCCGACCTCCAGCCTCCCAGGTTGATATTCTGGGCTCCCTCAATAAAAACATCCTCCCCTCTGTCATGAACCTTGGAGTGACCTTCAATAGCACTTTTAAATGTGATAAGCAGGTCAGCAGCGTAGTGAAGACCTGCTTTTTCAAAATATGACTATTGGCCAAGACCAAGTCGTATTTATCTGTTAAAGACCTGGAAAGGGTTATTAATGCCTTCGTAACCTCGAGACTGGATTACTGCAACGCTCTATATGCGGGTATGGACCAGGCGTCAATTAGACGCCCGCAGCTAGTGCAGAACGCAGCTGCACGTCTTCTGACTGGCCATAAAAAGCGCTTATCCACACGTACGTTATCAACACGCATATCTAAGATAGCGCTTTCTAAACCAGGCCGCCGCCACGTGAGCACGGACTTTGAGCGCACCTATGATACGTCGCCGTGACGTCGCCTGTATTCTACGTCAACCCATTCAAAATTGATGGAGGCGTTGGCGCACGTTGACACGTTAGTTCTCTGCTCAGTCAGCTTAGTTATCTGTTCTTTGGCACAAGTCACACCTTATACATCCGCGGCCAAGGTGGTGGACCGCTCCACCAGCGTCACCACCGAGTTCGAGAGCAGCGCAATGTTGTTCGCCGCCGCCTGGAAGGCACACTGGTGCACCCGGTCGGCCTGGCGGGCAACATACTGGTCTCTGGGGGCGACCAACGTAGGACGCCATCCAGCAATCAAGTTGGCCTGTTTTACCCCGAAAAACGCCGTCAGGCTCGGCTCCAGAGAAGGGGTGGCTGGGAAGCCTGCATCTGTGAACCCCTCCACCTTGGTGAGGGGAACCAATGTGTCCACCGGAGCCTTCAGGGCCCTCGGGTTCGCCACCGACCCCTCCTGGAACCTCCTGATGGCAAGATCGGGTCACTCCTGATCGTCTGCACCCGTGAGAAAACTCCGGCCATATTGTCCGGAGCACACCTCTCCTGAGCCAGGGGAACGGGGAGATTTTTGCAGGCAGCCGCCTTGCTAATAATCTCCGGCAGTTCCACTAAAATGCCACCTATCGCTGGTAGCGCTGTGGCGGCGGAGAAGAGAACCGTGCGTTCGGCCGCCAACCTGGCACCCTGCTCCGACTCTGTCTCCCCCGTCTGGGGGAGAGGAGGGAGGGGGGAACCGAACGGTGAACCGTGGAGGAAGTTGCTGAAGAAAAGAGGGAGCGGATTGTCGGGCCTCCTTCCTACTTATACCAGAAGGGAGGCCGAGGGTGGGGCCCACCTCGCGGGTGGGCGCGGACTAAAAAGTGTTTTCAGTGCTGCGCGGGTGCGCAGGGGGATTACCCAATAGCGATAGCCGTAGAGGGCGAAGCCATATACGAAATAGAACAGTGTGAATGTGGAGCTAAAGCCATGTCCAGACATTAACCAGTTCAAGAGGAAATACAGAGAAATGATTTTCTCGAGGTACAGGGATGGGGAGGGTGTTTGACTGTGTGTGTGTATATATGTGTGAGTATGTAGGTGTGTATATGTATGTGTGCATATATGTATATCAGTGTATGTATGTGTATGTACATGTTTATATCAGTATATGTCAATCAACAGATAAAGCAGATTAATAATACTAATAATATCAATAATAATGCATACAAATTATAATTATTATAGATATAGCTACATAAATCATTTAGGGACACAAG
Organism: Notothenia rossii; assembly: GCF_949606895.1. Taxonomy (NCBI): domain Eukaryota; kingdom Metazoa; phylum Chordata; class Actinopteri; order Perciformes; family Nototheniidae; genus Notothenia; species Notothenia rossii. Next base: position 652,512 of record NC_136909.1, on the reverse strand, counting down.
GGGGTGAGATTAAATAAATTATACTTCTTCTCACTCCTTTTCAAACACTAGATGTGGCACTGTTTATGTTGCTAATGCTGCTGTTGTTGTTGTTGTTGTTGTTGTTGTAAATGTCAGGCAGACAGACACTGTTAGGGTGTTAGGGAGGCGTGTGGCGCAGTGGTCTAGTGCGTTGGTGTTGGGATCAGGGGAGCACAGGTTCAAACCCCACTGCAGTCAGCATGTCATCGTGTCCCTCAGACGCTTCTCCCCAAAGTGCTCCAGTGGGGATTGCCCTCAGTATTGAGTATGTGAGTCGCTTTGGATAAAAGCGTCTAACAAGTAACATGTGATGTAGTAATGTGAGACAGGCTGTCAGAGAGACAGGCTGTCAGAGAGACAGGCTGTGGTTGTGATTCATTCCTGAACTGTCAGGGGGGTTTTGACACTTACACACACACACACACACACACACACACACACACACACACCTCTCAATTCAATAGCTTTATTAGCATGACCATAGTTACATACAGTATTGCCATCTATACACAAATACATATAAATAAACTGCCAAGAATTCTCTCTCTCTTTTGATTTCTCTTACATGACTATGCACTGCAACATTTATTTCATAATTATTTATTTTACTTGTTTGAAATAAATGTATCAATCAATTAATCAAAAATCTATCTATCAAATAAAGAGACTTGTATATGCTATATAGATATCTATATTTCGTTGTGATCGCTAGATTCCCCTTGTTTATAATATCAGCCCCCCCCGCCACATCATCTAGTGAGGTGAAACAAGGCCTCTCAGACGCTCTCCCGTTTACTGGTTTCATAAAGACTAACTCATGGACGGTAGACACACGGATTGATATCAAACTGTACTGTTTGTTGTTGAATACATTAACAAATAAACGGAGCTCTGAACGTGATGACGACAGCAGTGACGGCGGTGATGACGGTGGTGACGTCAAACGTCCTGTGATTCGCGGGAAAAGTGAAAAAATGGCGAAGAGGGAGGTTTGAAGTTCAGCGCCACGAAATCAGAGCGAGAGACCGTAAACTGTCTGTCTGCCAGCCTGTCTGTCTGCCTGCCAGCCTGTCTGCCTCTCCGCCTGTCTGTCAGCCTGTCTGTCTGCGGCTCGGGGACCGGAGGAGCACTCACCCGAGAAGAAGGTGAGGATTATTCTCTTTAAATAAAACACCGTTAGTTTCCCGAGAGAGAGAGAGAGGGGGAGGGCAGAGAGAGAGAGAGAGCAGTTTATATGTATTTGTGTATAGATTGCAATACTGTATATGGTCATGCTAATAAAGCTATTGAATTGAGAGAGGTGTGTGTGTGTGTGTGTGTGTGTGTGTGTGTGTGTGTGTGTGTGTGTGTGTGTGTGTGTGTGTGTGTGTGTGTGTGTGTGTGTGTGTGTGTGTGTGTGTGTGTGTGTGTGTGTGTGAAAACCCCCCTGACAGTTCAGGAATGAATCACAACCACAGCCTGTCTCTCTGACAGCCTGTCTCTCTGACAGCCTGTCTAACATTACTACATCACATGTTACTTGTTAGACGCTTTTATCCAAAGCGACTCACATACTCAATACTGAGGGCAATCCCCACTGGAGCACTTTGGGGAGAAGCGTCTGAGGGACACGATGACATGCTGACTGCAGTGGGGTTTGAACCTGTGCTCCCCCTGATCCCAACACCAATGCACTCCACCACTGCACCACACGCCTCCCTAACACCCTAACAGAGTGTCTGTCTGCCTACCTACCTGTCTGTCTGACAGCCTGTCTCACTGACAGCCTGTCTATCTGACCTCCTGACTCACAGAGTGCCTGTCTGTCTGTCTGCAGGATGCTGGAGGATCTGATTGGAGTGTTCTGTGACATGGAGCCTCAGGTGTCTCCTGGGGGCGGGGCCTGTCAGAGGGGGCGGGGCCTGATGGAGGGGGCCGAGTCTAGTCTGAGCGTCGGACAGTTCGTCCTCTGTCATTGGTCAGATGGGCTCTACTACCTGGGCAAGATACAGAGGGTAAGTCTGCTGTGATCTCCTGTAAGTTCTCTGTGCTCTGATTGGCTGCTGTAAGTTCTCTGTGCTCTGATTGGCTGCTGTAAGTTCTCTGTGCTCTGATTGGCTGCTGTAAGTCTCTGTGTGTGATTGGCTGCTGTAAGTCTCTCTGTGTGATTGGCTGATGTAACTCTCTGTGATTGGCTGGTTTAAGTCTGTGATTGGCTGCTGTAAGTCTATGTGCAGTGATATGCTGCTGTAAGTCTCTGTGTGTGATTGGCTGATGTAACTCTCTGTGATTGGCTCCTGTAAGTCTCTGTGATTGGCTGCTGTAAGTCTCTGCGTGTGATTGGCTGATATAACTCTCTGTGATTGGCTGGTTTAAGTCTCTGTGATATGCTGCTGTAAGTCTCTGTGTGTGATTGGCTGCTGTAAGTCCCTGTGTGTGATTGGCTGCTGTAAGTCTCTGTGTGTGATTGGCTGATGTAACTGTGCTTGACAGATGTAATTAGGCTTGTTTGAGACGAGCTGCGGCTCGCCTCAAAAGTAATCAACCAATCCGTGCCTCCCCTGACCGCACGTCGCTGACACACACCGCTGCAGTGCAGGCTCTCTGCACGGAGGAGCCGCGGAGCAGCTGCGGAGTCCGGGTGATGCTGCTCCTCCAAGGAAGAGACACATGTTCACTAAGCCAAACTATATCCGGTCACAGAGATCTGCTATTTTAAAGTAAAGTCAACACATATCGACCCTAAATATAGTCTATATTAAGAACGAGAAAAGTCTTAACATATATATCGTTTTGTGTAAACCTATGACAAATGTGTGAGGGTGATGACGTCAGAGCATCGTCCTATGTGCCAGGGATTAGCCCCGGACAGTCCCAGCCCAATTTAACCCCTGGGTATTTGAGAGGGAGCTCCTGTATGGCATTACCCCGCTGAAGCTCACCAGAGTTTAACATATTTCATAGTTCAAAGTTTTGTCAATTGTTTTGTTTATTGGTCAAATACTGGTTTCTAATGGTTTCTGAGGAGTTTTACTGGAATGAAAGAGCACAGAGTACAGAAGCAACAAAGCAGCATACTGCATTAAACCTGACCTTCACAGAGAGGTTGAAGTTCATGTGGAGAGAAGGCTTCAGTAGTCTGTCTGCACTCTGTTTAGTTTTGCTATCTTACAATCAATATAGTAAATGTGAGGTAAAGTGTGTTGCCAATGTAACCGGTTAGAACTCAAAGTTGCGATGAGGTCTTAAAATGTATGGAAAGGGTCTTAAAAAAGGTCTTAAAAGGGATTAAATTTGACTTCAGGATTCCTGCATATACCCTGAGCATGAACAGTGTGTGTGAATACACTAGATACACACAGCAGCCAGTGAGCAGTATGAACAGTGTGTGTGAATACACTAGATACACACAGCAGCCAGTGAGCAGTATGAACAGTGTGTGTGAATACACTAGATACACACAGCAGCCTGTGAGCAGTATGAACAGTGTGTGTGAATACACTAGATACACACAGCAGCCAGTGAGCAGTATGAACAGTGTGTGTGAATACACTAGATACACACAGCAGCCTGTGAGCAGTATGAACAGTGTGTATGAATACACTAGATACACACAGCAGCCAGTGAGCAGTATGAACAGTGTGTGTGAATACACTAGATACACACAGCAGCCTGTGAGCAGTATGAACAGTGTGTGTGAATACACTAGATACACACAGCTGCCTGAGAGCAGTATGAACAGTGTGTATGAATACACTAGATACACACAGCAGCCTGAGAGCAGTATGAACAGTGTGTATGAATACACTAGATACACACAGCAGGCTGAGAGCAGTATGAACAGTGTGTATGAATACACTAGATACACACAGCAGCCTGAGAGCAGTATGAACAGTGTGTATGAATACACTAGATAAACACAGCAGCCTGAGAGCAGTATGAACAGTGTGTATGAATACACTAGATACACACAGCAGCCTGTGAGCAGTATGAACAGTGTGTGTGAATACACTAGATACACACAGCAGCCAGTGAGCAGTATGAACAGTGTGTGTGAATACACTAGATACACACAGCAGCCTGTGAGCAGTATGAACAGTGTGTGTGAATACACTAGATACACACAGCAGCCTGTGAGCAGTATGAACAGTGTGTATGAATACACTAGATACACACAGCAGCCTGAGAGCAGTATGAACAGTGTGTATGAATACACTAGATACACACAGCAGGCTGAGAGCAGTATGAACAGTGTGTATGAATACACTAGATACACACAGCAGCCTGAGAGCAGTATGAACAGTGTGTATGAATACACTAGATACACACAGCAGCCTGAGAGCAGTATGAACAGTGTGTATGAATACACTAGATACACACAGCAGCCTGTGAGCAGTATGAACAGTGTGTATGAATACACTAGATACACACAGCAGCCTGAGAGCAGTATGAACAGTGTGTGTGAATACACTAGATACACACAGCAGCCTGAGAGCAGTATGAACAGTGTGTATGAATACACTAGATACACACAGCAGCCTGAGAGCAGTATGAACAGTGTGTATGAATACACTAGATACACACAGCAGCCTGAGAGCAGTATGAACAGTATGTATGAATACACTAGATACACACAGCAGCCTGAGAGCAGTATGAACAGTGTGTATGAATACACTAGATACACACAGCAGCCTGTGAGCAGTATGAACAGTGTGTGTGAATACACTAGATACACACAGCAGCCTGAGAGCAGTATGAACAGTGTGTATGAATACACTAGATACACACAGCAGCCTGAGAGCAGTATGAACAGTATGTATGAATACACTAGATACACACAGCAGCCTGAGAGCAGTATGAACAGTGTGTATGAATACACTAGATACACACAGCAGCCTGAGAGCAGTATGAACAGTGTGTATGAATACACTAGATACACACAGCAGCCTGTGAGCAGTATGAACAGTGTGTATGAATACACTAGATACACACAGCAGCCTGAGAGCAGTATGAACAGTGTGTGTGAATACACTAGATACACACAGCAGCCTGAGAGCAGTATGAACAGTGTGTATGAATACACTAGATACACACAGCAGCCTGTGAGCAGTATGAACAGTGTGTATGAATACACTAGATACACACAGCAGCCTGAGAGCAGTATGAACAGTGTGTATGAATACACTAGATACACACAGCAGCCTGAGAGCAGTATGAACAGTGTGTATGAATACACTAGATACACACAGCAGCCTGTGAGCAGTATGAACAGTGTGTATGAATACACTAGATACACACAGCAGCCTGAGAGCAGTATGAACAGTGTGTATGAATACACTAGATAAACACAGCAGCCTGAGAGCAGTATGAACAGTGTGTATGAATACACTAGATACACACAGCAGCCTGAGAGCAGTATGAACAGTGTGTATGAATACACTAGATAAACACAGCAGCCTGAGAGCAGTATGAACAGTGTGTATGAATACACTAGATACACACAGCAGCCTGTGAGCAGTATGAACAATGTGTATGAATACACTAGATAGACACAGCAGCCTGAGAGCAGTATGAACAGTGTGTATGAATACACTAGATACACACAGCAGCCTGAGAGCAGTATGAACAGTGTGTATGAATACACTAGATACACACAGCAGCCTGAGAGCAGTATGAACAGTGTGTATGAATACACTAGATACACACAGCAGCCTGAGAGCAGTATGAACAGTGTGTATGAATACACTAGATACACACAGCAGCCTGTGAGCAGTATGAACAGTGTGTATGAATACACTAGATACACACAGCAGCCTGAGAGCAGTATGAACAGTGTGTATGAATACACTAGATAAACACAGCAGCCTGAGAGCAGTATTAACAGTGTGTATGAATACACTAGATACACACAGCAGCCTGTGAGCAGTATGAACAGTGTGTATGAATACACTAGATACACACAGCAGCCTGAGAGCAGTATGAACAGTGAGGGGTATGAATACACTAGATACACACAGCAGCCTGAGAGCAGTATGAACAGTGTGTATGAATACACTAGATACACACAGCAGCCTGTGAGCAGTATGAACAGTGTGTATGAATACACTAGATAAACACAGCAGCCTGAGAGCAGTATTAACAGTGTGTATGAATACACTAGATACACACAGCAGCCTGTGAGCAGTATGAACAGTGTGTATGAATACACTAGATACACACAGCAGCCTGTGAGCAGTATGAACAGTGAGGGGTATGAATACACTAGATACACACAGCAGCCTGAGAGCAGTATGAACAGTGTGTATGAATACACTAGATACACACAGCAGCCTGAGAGCAGTATGAACAGTGTGTATGAATACACTAGATACACACAGCAGCCTGTGAGCAGTATGAACAGTGTGTATGAATACACTAGATACACACAGCAGCCTGAGAGCAGTATGAACAGTGTGTATGAATACACTAGATAAACACAGCAGCCTGAGAGCAGTATGAACAGTGTGTATGAATACACTAGATACACACAGCAGCCTGTGAGCAGTATGAACAATGTGTATGAATACACTAGATAGACACAGCAGCCTGAGAGCAGTATGAACAGTGTGTATGAATACACTAGATACACACAGCAGCCTGAGAGCAGTATGAACAGTGTGTATGAATACACTAGATACACACAGCAGCCTGAGAGCAGTATGAACAGTGTGTATGAATACACTAGATACACACAGCAGCCTGAGAGCAGTATGAACAGTGTGTATGAATACACTAGATACACACAGCAGCCTGAGAGCAGTATGAACAGTGTGTATGAATACACTAGATACACACAGCAGCCTGAGAGCAGTATGAACAGTGTGTATGAATACACTAGATAAACACAGCAGCCTGAGAGCAGTATGAACAGTGTGTATGAATACACTAGATACACACAGCAGCCTGTGAGCAGTATGAACAATGTGTATGAATACACTAGATAGACACAGCAGCCTGAGAGCAGTATGAACAGTGTGTATGAATACACTAGATACACACAGCAGCCTGAGAGCAGTATGAACAGTGTGTATGAATACACTAGATAAACACAGCAGCCTGAGAGCAGTATGAACAGTGTGTATGAATACTCTAGATACACACAGCAGCCTGAGAGCAGTATGAACAGTGTGTATGAATACACTAGATACACACAGCAGCCTGAGAGCAGTATGAACAGTGTGTATGAATACACTAGATACACACAGCAGCCTGAGAGCAGTATGAACAGTGTGTATGAATACACTAGATACACACAGCAGCCTGAGAGCAGTATGAACAGTGTGTATGAATACACTAGATACACACAGCAGCCTGAGAGCAGTATGAACAGTGTGTATGAATACACTAGATACACACAGCAGCCTGTGAGCAGTATGAACAGTGTGTATGAATACACTAGATACACACAGCAGCCTGAGAGCAGTATGAACAGTGTGTATGAATACACTAGATACACACAGCAGCCTGAGAGCAGTATGAACAGTGTGTATGAATACACTAGATACACACAGCAGCATGAGAGCAGTATGAACAGTGTGTATGAATACACTAGATACACACAGCAGCCTGAGAGCAGTATGAACAATGTGTATGAATACACTAGATACACACAGCAGCCTGAGAGCAGTATGAACAGTGTGTATGAATACACTAGATACACACAGCAGCCTGAGAGCAGTATGAACAATGTGTATGAATACACTAGATACACACAGCAGCCTGTGAGCAGTATGAACAGTGTGTATGAATACACTAGATACACACAGCAGCCTGAGAGCAGTATGAACAGTGTGTATGAATACACTAGATAGACACAGCAGCCTGAGAGCAGTATGAACAGTGTGTATGAATACACTAGATACACACAGCAGCCTGAGAGCAGTATGAACAGTGTGTATGAATACACTAGATACACACAGCAGCCTGAGAGCAGTATGAACAGTGTGTATGAATACACTAGATACACACAGCAGCCTGAGAGCAGTATGAACAGTCTGTATGAATATGCTAAGATATATAAAGTATGAAAACGCTAAGCAGTGCGAGTATAGTATAACATATATAGATATTAATTTCATGATGATAAACATTGTGGAACAATGATGAAAATGTGAATGGAAGTGGTGACGTAAAACTGACACAAAACAACAACAAACTTTTGCTGAGCCAATTGGAGAGCTTCATCAGCAGCACGGGGTAAAACCCACCAATGAGCGCTCAGCTGGAGATACCAGCGAGTCGTCTCCCATCAAGCATTCCGCTTCCACAGCCCGTGGAGAGGAACTGCGCCGCCTCGCTCTCAAGTCTGCGGGCGTCTTTGTCCCGCGAGATTTCAACGTCTCATGTGGGCGAGCCTCCAGAGCAAGTCGGACAAAATGACGAACCATCATGCAACGCACTAGCAAGACGTTGATCGAAATTGCGCAGGTCTGCGCAGGTCTCGCTTGTCTCAAACAAGCCTAGTCTCTGTGCTGTGATATGCTGCTGTAAGTCTCTGTGTGTGATTGGTTGATGTAAGTTCTCTGTGTGTGATTGGTTGATGTAAGTTCTCTGTGTGTGATTGGTTGATGTACGTTCTCTGTGATTGACAGGTGAGCCCCCCCCGGCTGAGCTGCTTCGTCACGTTTGAAGACAACTCAAAGTTCTGGGTCCTCTGGAAGGATATCCAACACGGTGAGAGACAGACAGGTAGAGAGACAGACAAGTAGACAACGCTCCCCTCTGGCTGTCACTCACACTCTTTGTCCAATCACATTTCAGCTGGCGTGCCGGGGGAGGAGCCTAGCTGCTCCGTGTGTCAGGAGGCAGAGACACACTCTCACAGCCAATCAGAAAACAGGATCCTCATCTGTGGGAAGTGTGGCATCGGTGAGTGAGACAGTCAGTGAGACAGTCAGTGAGACAGGCAGTGAGACAGGCAGTGAGACAGGCAGTGAGACAGGCAGTGAGAGTTTGTAGAGAAAACTTAAAGAGCATCTTGCAGGTATTTTTTTTTCTACATTTATTCTTAAACTTGCTTGAAAATTACAATTAAAAAAGTGAGTGCAGGATTTGATATGTTTTAGAGACATAAGGAATTCAGAGGGAAAGGAGCAATTTTGAGCTCTGCTCTTAAAAACGGCTTTTTTTTAAGGTCATACTTCAAACGCGTCATATTACATCACGCAGGGGACACATCTCCACTCTCTGACCGCGGGTATAGTTAGTAGTTGCGTTGAGTAGAGCGGTTGTGTTTTAGTGAGCTGGTATTTTTCGGTAGTTTTACATTGTATTCCACCATTTGTAATCATGGTGCAGTATTGTGTTTGTGCAGGTTGCACAAACTCCAGCCTGTCAGGACATCGAGTCCACAGTAAAAAGGACCGGAGCTAGCGTTGGTTCCTGGGTGCGTTGTGCATCCACCTCCCTGCAGCACATACTCTCCACAGCTTTATCAGGAAACCCTATTACTTCTCTCCCCCCCCCCCCCCCTTCACTGCTCTCTCTCTCTCCCCTCCGGTACACGGCACTGTAGACATAGTGTGGAGTTGCATTAGGTGACCCTGTGGTGGCTGTACTGCTCCAGCCGTCTCCTTTGTGTTTGTTTCCCCCTGTCTGTGTTGTTTGTGTGTGCGTGGTGGCTGTCACTCCTGGCTCCCGGCTCAACCTCCACTCACCTGCTGCAATCAGCTGTGCACCCTCCCCGACTACACACCTGCTTTCCATCAAGCCATTTACAACGGCATATCAACGGAGGCTCCACAACCTTTCTCCGCCAGATCGTCAAGTATCAGCCGTATCTCTCTCTCTCCTCCGGTACACAGCACCGTAGTGTGGAGTTGCATTAGGTAACGAGAGATACGGCTGATACTCGCGCATTAGTTTCTGTTATGGATCAGTATCAACAGTCCTGCCAGTAACGTTACCATATTATCAATGCTACGTTAGTTATAGCCTGATATATGATAGCTAACTTTACAATGTTGTGATGTGACGTTAGCTAACATTCTGTAGCTAACGCCGGTCACTCACCAAGACAGCTGCTCTGTTCTCCACTGGTTCTCCTCACACCACAGCTCCATTTCTCTCCCATGGCCGTTATTTCTTCTAATCCTTGGCTGCTCCTGGTCTCTTGGACGCCTAGCAGGCTCATCATTATAAGGTTGTGGTCCGTCATATGCATTTGAATATTCATGTTCAACTTCTTCTGTGTCTTCTGTGTCGAAACTAGCATTGGGATCCATGTTTATTAATACGTTACACCGGCCGCTCTCCCCCTTGTGTCCCCCGTGTTACGTCACACGCGGGAGGTCACGTGCCGAGGCTTTTTTATGCGGAAGTGAAAATGTCTTACTAAAACGACGCCAGATGTCACTGTAGTGTATATTTCTGTATATCTTTTTTAAAATCTAGTGTATTCATCATTTTCCTACACATTTATTCACTGGTGTCTTTAACCTGGAAGTTGCTCTTTAAGCAATAGCTCACTTCAGGCCGTGGTATAAGCTCATTATATCACAGCTAAAGGGGTTAAACCACGCCCCTTAGCTGTGATATAATGAGCATATACCACGGCCTGAAGTGAGCTATTGCTTTTATAAAACGGCTACCAAGTGTGGCAATATGAAAGAAAAATATACACTCTAATTTAAATAGTTTTTATTAGTAAATAATGATATTCAAAATAAAATAGTCCCTCCGTTGCCTTCTGCACGAAAAATAGTGCAAGGTGGTTGCTATGCAACAACACTAACAGCTAGCGAACATATTAGACAGATTAAAGTGTATGTTGCTGTTTAATAACATGCATGCAAATTAGTCGCTTTTCGGCACCTCCCGTTATTTAACGCTGATTTGGGTGAATTGTGTAATTCGTGGAGAACCGAAGAGTTTTCGTTTTGGGGTTGGGGACAGACGGACGGACAACTTCTCACTTAAAAAAAGAAGAAGAAATCTAGACCGCAAAATAATTAAACAAGCGAGTGCCTGTTTTTCCTGGCCAATGACAGGTTCCTTGAACACAACACGAGCTTAACGTGTTTTCACCATAGGTCTTCACGTGGTTATGTCTCGTCTGAAAGGAGTGCTGACGGAGAGCACCGGAACGCCGCTCCAGCTCTTCAGATATTGCAGTACCCATAAGGAGCCGTACACATGCCGCAGTGTTTGCGTGGCTGTGTCTTTAGTTGTAAGCACAGTGGCGATCTGTTGTTAGCATCTGGTTAGCTAGCTATGCTAACGAATTTAAAGAGCTTTTCTCCAACCAGGTGGAAGAGAGCTCTCTCCTGAGAGGCTCACATAACCTCAGCTCAGTGAGGTTCAGGCGCACCTTGATATGATCATTATAGTTACAGAGCTCTCAAGTCTCACGCATTTCACTCCATTCACACGCTCACACGCCACACCTTGTATTTCTCACGCAGAGATTTCCTTCCAGGGTACCGCCCACCAAGGTGCGCCGCAATTTAGTAAACAAACTAGGCTTGTTTGAGACGCGTGCACTCCACTAGCACCCCATCCCCCCCCCCCCGTTGACTTTCGCGATACAGAGGGCTTCATACTCCACTAGCACCCCCCCCCCACCCCGTTGACATTCGCGATACAGAGGGCTTCATACTACACTAGCACACACCCCCCCCACCCCGTTGACATTCGCGATACAGAGGGCTTCATACTCCACTAGCACCCCATCCCCCCACCCCCCGTTGACATTCGCGATACAGAGGGCTTCATACTCCACTAGCACCCCCCCCCCACCCCGTTGACATTCGCGATACAGAGGGCTTCATACTCCACTAGCACCCCATCCCCCCACCCCCCGTTGACATTCGCGATACAGAGGGCTTCATACTCCACTAGCACCCCCCCCCCCACCCCGTTGACATTCGCGATACAGAGGGCTTCATACTCCACTAGCACCCCCCCACCCCACCCCGTTGACATTCGCGATACAGAGGGCTTCATACTCCACTAGCACCCCCCCACCCCACCCCGTTGACATTCGCGATACAGAGGGCTTCATACTCCACTAGCACCCCCCCACCCCACCCCGTTGACATTCGCGATACAGAGGGCTTCATACTCCACTAGCACCCCCCCCCCACCCCGTTGACATTCGCGATACAGAGGGCTTCATACTCCACTAGCACCCCATCCCCCCACCCCCCGTTGACATTCGCGATACAGAGGGCTTCATACTACACTAGCACCCCCCCCCCCACCCCGTTGACATTCGCGATACAGAGGGCTTCATACTCCACTAGCACCCCCCCCCCCCA
>NC_136909.1:597716-635216 GCF_949606895.1 Notothenia rossii | reverse complement strand
TCACCTGTCTCCCTCTCACCTGTCTCCCTCTCACCTGAACACCTCCCACCTGTCTCCCTCTCACCTGTCTCCCTCCCACCTGTCTCCCTCTCACCTGTCTCCCTCTCACCTGAACACCTCCCACCTGTCTCCCTCTCACCTGTCTCCCTCTCACCTGAACACCTCCCACCTGTCTCCCTCCCACCTGTCTCCCTCTCACCTGTCTCCCTCTCACCTGTCTCCCTCTCACCTGAACACCTCCCACCTGTCTCCCTCTCACCTGTCTCCCTCCCACCTGTCTCCCTCCCACCTGTCTCCCTCTCACCTGTCTCCCTCTCACCTGAACACCTCCCACCTGTCTCCCTCCCACCTGTCTCCCTCTCACCTGTCTCCCTCTCACCTGAACACCTCCCACCTGTCTCCCTCCCACCTGTCTCCTTCTCACCTGTCTCCCTCTCACCTGTCTCCCTCTCACCTGTCTCCCTCTCACCTGTCACCCTCTCACCTGTCTCCCTCCCACCTGTCTCCCTCCCACCTGTCTCCCTCTCACCTGTCTCCCTCCCACCTGTCTCCCTCTCACCTGTCTCCCTCTCACCTCTCACCTGTCTCCCTCTCACCTGTCACCTCTCACCTGTCACCCTCTCACCTGTCTCCCTCCCACCTGTCTCCCTCCCACCTGTCTCCCTCTCACCTGTCTCCCTCCCACCTGTCTCCCTCCCACCTGTCTCCCTCTCACCTGTCTCCCTCTCACCTGTCGCCCTCTCACCTGTCTCCCTCCCACCTGTCTCCCTCCCACCTGTCTCCCTCTCACCTGTCTCCCTCCCACCTGTCTCCCTCTCACCTGTCTCCCTCCCACCTGTCTCCCTCCCACCTGTCTCCCTCTCACCTGTCTCCCTCCCACCTGTCTCCCTCTCACCTGTCTCCCTCCCACCTGTCTCCCTCCCACCTGTCTCCCTCTCACCTGTCTCCCTCCCACCTGTCTCCCTCTCACCTGTCTCCCTCCCACCTGTCTCCCTCTCACCTGTCTCCCTCCCACCTGTCTCCCTCCCACCTGTCTCCCTCTCACCTGTCTTCCTCCCACCTGTCTCCCTCCCACCTGTCTCCCTCCCACCTGTCTCCCTCTCACCTGTCACCTCTCACCTGTCTTCCTCCCACCTGTCTCCCTCCCACCTGTCTCCCTCTCACCTGAACACCTCTCACCTGTCTCCCTCCCACCTGTCTCCCTCTCACCTGTCTCCCTCCCACCTGTCTCCCTCTCACCTGTCTCCCTCCCACCTGTCTCCCTCTCACCTGTCACCTCTCACCTGTCTTCCTCCCACCTGTCTCCCTCCCACCTGTCTCCCTCCCACCTGTCTCCCTCTCACCTGTCACCTCTCACCTGTCTTCCTCCCACCTGTCTCCCTCTCACCTGTCTCCCTCTCACCTGAACACCTCTCACCTGTCTCCCTCCCACCTGTCTCCCTCTCACCTGTCTCCCTCCCACCTGTCTCCCTCTCACCTGTCTCCCTCCCACCTGTCTCCCTCCCACCTGTCTCCCTCCCACCTGTCTCCCTCTCACCTGTCTCCCTCCCACCTGTCTCCCTCCCACCTGTCTCCCTCCCACCTGTCTCCCTCCCACCTGTCTCCCTCTCACCTGTCTCCCTCCCACCTGTCTCCCTCCCACCTGTCTCCCTCTCACCTATCACCTCTCACCTGTCTTCCTACCACCTGTCTCCCTCCCACCTGTCTCCCTCCCACCTATCTCCCTCTCACCTGTCACCTCTCACCTGTCTCCCTCCCACCTGTCTCCCTCTCACCTGAACACCTCTCACCTGTCTCCCTCCCACCTGTCTCCCTCTCACCTGTCTCCCTCCCACCTGTCTCCCTCTCACCTGTCTCCCTCCCACCTGTCTCCCTCCCACCTGTCTCCCTCCCACCTGTCTCCCTCTCACCTGTCTCCCTCCCACCTGTCTCCCTCCCACCTGTCTCCCTCCCACCTGTCTCCCTCTCACCTGTCTCCCTCCCACCTGTCTCCCTCTCACCTGTCTCCCTCCCACCTGTCTCCCTCCCACCTGTCTCCCTCTCACCTATCACCTCTCACCTGTCTTCCTACCACCTGTCTCCCTCCCACCTGTCTCCCTCCCACCTATCTCCCTCTCACCTGTCACCTCTCACCTGTCTCCCTCCCACCTGTCTCCCTCTCACCTGAACACCTCTCACCTGTCTCCCTCCCACCTGTCTCCCTCTCACCTGTCTCCTTCTCACCTGTCTCCCTCTCACCTGTCACCTCTCACCTGTCTCCCTCTCACCTGTCTCCCTCTCACTTGTCTCCCTCTCACCTGTCTCCCTCTCACCTGTCTCGCTTGTCCCCCCCCAGGTGGTCCCTGAGGATGCTGCAGTGCTTCAGGTGTCAGCAGTGGTTCCATGAGGCCTGTACCCAGTGTCTACAGGAGGACATGTTGTTTGGAGACAGGTGAGATGGGGGAAATGTGAGGGTGAGACGGGGGAAATGTGAGGGGGAGACAGGTGAGACGGGGAAAATGTGAGGGGGAGACAGGTGAGACGGGGGAAATGTGAGGGGGAGACAGGTGAGATGGGGGAAATGTGAGGGGGAGACAGGTGAGATGGGGGAAATGTGAGGGGGAGACAGGTGAGACGGGGGAAATGTGAGGGGGAGACAGGTGAGACGGGGGAAATGTGAGGGGGAGACAGGTGAGATGGGGGAAATGTGAGGGGGAGACAGGTGAGATGGGGGAAATGTGAGGGGGAGACAGGTGAGACGGGGGAAATGTGAGGGGGAGACAGGTGAGATGGGGGAAATGTGAGGGGAGACAGGTGAGGGGGAGACAGGTGAGATGGGGGAAATGTGAGGGGAGACAGGTGAGGGGGAGACAGGTGAGACGGGGGAAATGTGAGGGGGAGACAGGTGAGACGGGGGAAATGTGAGGGGGAGACAGGTGAGATGGGGGAAATGTGAGGGGAGACAGGTGAGGGGGAGACAGGTGAGATGGGGGAAATGTGAGGGGAGACAGGTGAGGGGGAGACAGGTGAGATGGGGGAAATGTGAGGGGAGACAGGTGAGGGGGGGACAGGTGTATTAATGTGGTTCTAGTTCTGGTATCAGATGGTGCTGTTAGCATAGCAACAGAAGCTAATCTGACTACTTGTTGTTACAGAGTATTTCTGTATGATGTCACTGATGACAGTCTGACAGGTCACCTGCAGCCAGGTGCTGGTCCACCTGAGAGCTGCTGTCATAGACTGCTAAACACCTGAGCTCTGCTAAGTGCCCCGATTAAACATTCATCCGTCTACTTATTTATATCAATAGTTATCACCGCAACAAACCCTATTTAGTTGAGTCTTAATGTACATGATGTAATGTCATATTCTGTTCTCGTACATATCATCTTCTCTTTACATGGATATAGACTTCTTGCACTAGAATGTCATTGCTACACTGCAGCTGCAGAATAAAGGGTGATGAAGCAAAGCTGCTAACAGGGTCAGAGGTGACAGACAGCATCACTCTGGTGGGTGCTCCTCACCGTGTTATATATTCAGTGTGTGTGTGTGTGTGTGTGTGTGTGTGTGTGTGTGTGTGTGTGTGTGTGTGTGTGTGTGTGTGTGTGTGTGTGTGTGTGTGTGTGTGTGTGTGTGTGTGTGTGTGTGTGTGTGTGTGTGTGTGTGTGTGTGTGTGTGTGTGTGTGTGTGTGTGTGTGTGTGTGTGTGTGTGTGTGTAGGTTCTACCTGTTCCTGTGTGCAGTGTGCGGGCGGGGCTCAGAGTGTGTGCGGCGCCTCCCCCTCCGCTGGGTGGACCTGGTCCAGCTGGTCCTCTACAACCTGTCTCTCAGCAGCAAGAAGAAGTACTTTGAGCTGGAAGAGATCCTGGTCTTCATCAACCAGCACTGGGACCACCTGCAGCTGGGCAAGGTAGAACAGAACCACCATACCCTAACAGACCAACATAACTAACCAGAACCACCAGACTATCCAGAACCACCATAGCTAACCAGACACTACCAGACCCTCCAGAACTAACCAGACCCTACCAGAACCACCAGAACTAACCAGACCCTAACAGAACCACCAGACCCTAACAGAACTAACAGACCACCAGAACTAACCAGAACCACCAGATCCTAACTGACCACTAGAACTAACCAGAACCACCAGATCCTAACAGACCACCAGAACTAACCAGAAACACCAGATCCTAACAGACCACCAGAACTAACCAGAACCACCAGAACTAACCATAACCACCAGACCCTAACAGAACCACCATAACTGACCAGAACCTCCAGAACTAACCACACCCTACCAGCACCACCAGAACTACCAGACCCTCCAGAACTAACCAGACCCTACCAGAACCACCATAACTAACCAGACCCTAACAGAACCACCAGAACTAACCAGAACCACCAGACCCTAACAGAACCACCAGACCCTAACAGAACCACCAGACCCTAACAGAACCACCAGACCCTAACAGAACCACCATACCCTACCAGACCCTAACAGAGTCACCAGACCCTAACGTAACCACCAGAACTAACCAGACCCTAACAGAACCACCAGACCCTAACAGAACTAACCAGACCCTAACATAACTAACCAGACCCTAACAGAACCACCAGACCCTAACAGAACTAACCAGACCCTAACAGAACCACCAGAACTAACCAGACCCTAACAGAACCACCAGACCCTAACAGAACTAATCAGACCCTAACAGAACTAATCAGACCCTAACAGAACCACCAGACCCTAACAGAACTAACCAGACCCTAACATAACTAACCAGACCCTAACAGAACCACCAGACCCTAACAGAACTAACCAGACCCTAACAGAACCACCAGAACTAACCAGACCCTAACAGAACCACCAGACCCTAACAGAACTAATCAGACCCTAACAGAACTAATCAGACCCTAACAGAACCACCAGACCCTAACAGAACTATCCAGACCCTAAAAGAACCACCAGAACCTAACAGAACTAACCAGACCCTAACAGAACTAACCAGACCCTAACAGATCCACCAGACCCTAACAGAACTAACCAGACCCACCAGAACTAAGAGTTAATAACCCGTCTCTCTGTAGCTGTCCAACACTCCTCCTGCAGAGAGGGGGCAGCACCTGCTGGAGGCTCTGAACAAATACAAGAGCAGGTAACACACACACACACGCGCACGCACGCACGCACGCACGCACACACACGCACGCACACACTCATCCCACTCACTCACACCCAAGTAAAAATGACTGTGAAGATGTATTCATGTGTTTTGAAGAAGAAGAATGGGAGCGATGAAACCCTCTAATGTTCTCACATGCAGAGCACACACAGATAAATGTGGCCTCTGCATTTAACCCATCCTAGAACCAGGAGTCTAGTACCAGGAGTCTAGTACCAGGAGTCTAGAACCAGGAGTCTAGTACCAGGAGTCTAGTACCAGGAGTCTAGTACCAGGAGTCTAGAACCAGGAGTCTAGACCCAGGAGTCTAGTACCGGGAGTCTAGAACCAGGAGTATAGTACCAGGAGTCTAGTACCAGGAGTCTAGTACCAGGAGTCTAGTACCAGGAGTCTAGAACCAGGAGTCTAGTACCGGGAGTCTAGAACCAGGAGTATAGTACCAGGAGTCTAGTACCAGGAGTATAGTACCAGGAGTCTAGTACCAGGAGTCTAGAACAAGGAGTATAGTACCAGGAGTCTAGTACCAGGAGTATAGTACCAGGAGTCTAGTACCAGGAGTCTAGAACAAGGAGTCTAGAACCAGGAGTCTAGTACCAGGAGTCTAGTACCAGGAGTCTAGTACCAGGAGTCTAGAACCAGGAGTCTAGAACCAGGAGTCTAGTACCGGGAGTCTAGAACCAGGAGTATAGTACCAGGAGTCTAGTACCAGGAGTATAGTACCAGGAGTCTAGTACCAGGAGTCTAGAACAAGGAGTATAGTACCAGGAGTCTAGTACCAGGAGTCTAGTACCAGGAGTATAGTACCAGGAGTCTAGTACCAGGAGTCTAGAACAAGGAGTATAGTACCAGGAGTATAGTACCAGGAGTATAGTACCAGGAGTCTAGAACCAGGAGTATAGTACCAGGAGTATAGTACCAGGAGTCTAGAACCAGGAGTATAGTACCAGGAGTCTAGAACTAAGAGTCTAGAACCAGGAGTCTAGTACCAGGAGTCTAGAACTAAGAGTCTAGAACCAGGAATCTAGAACTAAGAGTCTAGAACCAGGAGTCTAGTACCAGGAGTCTAGTACCAGGAGTCTAGTACCAGGAGTCTAGTACCAGGAGTCTAGAACTAAGAGTCTAGAACCAGGAGTATAGAACTAAGAGTCTAGAACCAGGAATCTAGAACTAAGAGTCTAGTACCAGGAGTCTAGAACTAAGAGTCTAGAACCAGGAATCTAGAACTAAGAGTCTAGAACCAGGAGTCTAGTACCAGGAGTCTAGTACCAGGAGTATAGTACCAGGAGTCTAGAACTAAGAGTCTAGAACCAGGAGTCTAGTACCAGGAGTCTAGAACTAAGAGTCTAGAACCAGGAATCTAGAACTAAGAGTCTAGAACCAGGAGTCTAGTACCAGGAGTCTAGAACCAGGAGTCTAGTACCAGGAGTCTAGAACCAGGAGTATAGTACCAGGAGTCTAGAACTAAGAGTCTAGTACCAGGAGTCTAGTACCAGGAGTCTAGAACCAGGAGTATAGAACTAAGAGTCTAGAACCAGGAGTATAGAACCAGGAATCTAGAACTAAGAGTCTAGAACCAGGAGTATAGTACCAGGAGTCTAGAATTAAGAGGTTAGAACCAGGAGTCTAGTACCAGGAGTCTAGAACTAAGAGTCTAGAACCAGGAATCTAGAACTAAGAGTCTAGAACCAGGAGTATAGAACTAAGAGTCTAGTACCAGGAGTCTAGAACTAAGAGTCTAGTACTAAGTGTCTAGAACCAGGAGTCTTGTCCGGTGCCTTGCTCAAGGGCACCACGGCAGGGCAGGGGGTTAACTGGGACCTCTCCAAGTAGCAGTCCACACTCCGTACTTAGGTCTGTCCGGGGACTTGAACCGGCGACCCTATGGCTCCCAGTCCAAGCCCCCACTGACTGAGCCACTACCGGTGTGTAATGCTGTGTGTTGTGTTCAGGTTCCTGTGTGGGAAGGAGATAAAGAAGAGGAAGTGCATCTTTCGCCTGAGGACCAGAGTCCCCCCCACCCCCCCCTCCAAACTGTTTCCCGAGCGCGCTCAGAGCACTGCAGGTGGGAGGGGCGTGGCCAGGCACAGGTGAGAGTAACACACACACACACACACACACACACACACACACACACACACACACACACACACACACACACACACACACACACACACACACACACACACACACACTAACTAAAGCTAGTCATAAAGTTGGTTGTAGTCCTAGTGGTGTTATTACCTGAGAGCTGACGTGTGTGTGTGTGTGTGTGTGTGTGTGTGTGTGTGTGTGTGTGTGTGTGTGTGTGTGTGTGTGTGTGTGTGTGTGTGTGTGTGTGTGTGTGTGTGTGTGTGTGTGTGTGTGTGTGTGTGTGTGTGTGTGTGTGTGTGTGTGTGTGTGTGTGTGTGTGTGTGTGTGTGTGTGTGTGTGTGTGTGTGTGTGTGTGTGTGTGCAGTGCCTCAGCTGAGAGGAGGAAGAGGAAGTCCAAGTGGCTTCTGGAGGATGCCATCCCTAATGTAAGTGTGAGTTTCTTCTTCATGTTTCTTGGGTCATATTGTCCGTTCATTTTAGGAAGGTGTTTTTTGACAATTCGACCGCAACCCTATCTGTCAGTTCTTTCTTCTTCATGTGTTTCAGACGGAGCTCTCCTGCAGCTGGTCCTCCCCGCATCACATGGCCAACATCTTCGACTTCACCCTGGACGAGCTTCAGAGCCTCAAGAGGTGAGACTTCAGAAACTCTATATTAATACCTAGAGACATCATAATCTACTCTATGTTAATACATAGAGACATCATAATCTACTCTATGTTAATACATAGAGACATCATAATCTACTCTATGTTAATACATAGAGACATCATAATCTGCTCTATGTTAATACATAGAGACATCATAATCTACTCTATGTTAATACATAGAGACATCATAATCTACTCTATGTTAATACATAGAGACATCATAATCTGCTCTATGTTAATACATAGAGACATCATAATCTACTCTATGTTAATACATAGAGACATCATAATCTACTCTATAGTAATACATAGAGACATCATAATCTACTCTATGTTAATACATAGAGACATCATAATCTGCTCTATGTTAATACATAGAGACATCATAATCTGCTCTATGTTAATACATAGAGACATCATAATCTGCTCTATGTTAATACATAATAATCTACTCTATGTTAATACATAGAGACATCATAATCTACTCTATGTTAATACATAGAGACATCATAATCTACTCTATGTTAATACATAGAGACATCATAATCTGCTCTATGTTAATACATAGAGACATCATAATCTGCTCTATGTTAATACATAGAGACATCATAATCTGCTCTATGTTAATACATAATAATCTACTCTATGTTAATACATAGAGACATCATAATCTGCTCTATGTTAATACATAGAGACATCATAATCTACTCTATGTTAATACATAGAGACATCATAATCTGCTCTATGTTAATACCCATGTCTCCTGATGTCTCCCAGCAGCTCCAGTACAGCGGTCAGTATCGACCAGGACTCCACCTCCACCTCCGGCTCTGCTACCAGCAGCTGCTCTCAGATCAGGTAACTACCTGACTCACTAAGGGACTACCTGACTCACTAAGGGACTACCTGACTCACTAAGGGACTCACTGCCTCACTAAGGGACTACCTGACTCACTAAGGGACTACCTGACTCACTAAGGGACTATCTGACTCACTAAGGGACTACCTGACTCACTAAGGGACTATCTGACTCACTAAGGGACTATCTGACTCACTAAGAGACTATCTGACTCACTAAGGGACTACCTGACTCACTGCCTCACTAAAGGACTACCTGACTCACTAAGGGACTACCTGACTCACTGCCTCACTAAAGGACTACCTGACTCACTAAGGGACTACCTGACTCACTAAGGGACTACCTGACTCACTAAGGGACTCACTGCCTCACTAAGGGACTACCTGACTCACTGCCTCACTAAAGGACTACCTGACTCACTAAGGGACTATCTGCCTCACTAAGGGACTACCTGACTCACTAAGGGACTATCTGCCTCACTAAGGGACTATCTGACTCACTAAGTGACTACCTGACTCACTAAGGGACTATGTGACTTACTAAGGGACTACCTGACTCACTGCCTCACTAAGGGACTATCTGACTCACTAAGGGACTATCTGCCTCACTAAGGGACTCACTGCCTCACTAAGGGACTACCTGACTCACGAAGGGACTAACTGACTCACTAAGGGACTATCTGACTCACTAAGGGACTCACTCACTAAGGGACTAACTGACTCACTAAGGGACTATCTGACTCACTAAGGGACTATCTGACTCACTGACTCACTAAGGGACTACCTGACTCACTAAGGGACTCACTGACTCACTAAGGGACTCACTCACTCACTAAGGGACTATCACTAAGGGACTATCTGACTCACTAAGGGACTCACTCACTAAGGGACTATCTGACTCACTAAGGGACTCACTCACTAAGGGACTGACTGACTCACTAAACGACTATCTGACTCACTAAGGGACTATCTGACTCACTAAGGGAATATCTGACTCACTAAGGGACTAACTGACTCACTAAGGGACTCACTCACTCACTAAGGGACTATCACTAAGGGACTATCTGACTCACTAAGGGACTCACTCACTAAGGGACTAACTGACTCACTAAGGGACTCACTGACTCACTAAGGGACTCACTGACTCAATAGGGGACTATCACTAAGGGACTATCTGACTCACTAAGGGACTCACTCACTAAGGGACTAACTGACTCACTAAGGGACTCACTGACTCAATAGGGGACTATCACTAAGGGACTATCTGACTCACTAAGGGACTCACTCACTAAGGGACTACCTGACTCACTAAGGGACTCACTGCCTCACTAAGGGACTACCTGACTCACGAAGGGACTAACTGACTCACTAAGGGACTATCTGACTCACTAAGGGACTCACTCACTAAGGGACTAACTGACTCACTAAGGGACTATCTGACTCACTAAGGGACTATCTGACTCACTGACTCACTAAGGGACTACCTGACTCACTAAGGGACTCACTGACTCACTAAGGGACTCACTCACTCACTAAGGGACTATCACTAAGGGACTATCTGACTCACTAAGGGACTCACTCACTAAGGGACTATCTGACTCACTAAGGGACTCACTCACTAAGGGACTGACTGACTCACTAAACGACTATCTGACTCACTAAGGGACTATCTGACTCACTAAGGGAATATCTGACTCACTAAGGGACTAACTGACTCACTAAGGGACTCACTCACTCACTAAGGGACTATCACTAAGGGACTATCTGACTCACTAAGGGACTCACTCACTAAGGGACTAACTGACTCACTAAGGGACTCACTGACTCACTAAGGGACTCACTGACTCAATAGGGGACTATCACTAAGGGACTATCTGACTCACTAAGGGACTCACTCACTAAGGGACTAACTGACTCACTAAGGGACTCACTGACTCAATAGGGGACTATCATTAAGGGACTATCTGACTCACTAAGGGACTCACTCACTAAGGGACTATCTGACTCACTAAGGGACTCACTCACTAAGGGACTGACTGACTCACTAAACGACTATCTGACTCACTAAGGGACTATCTGACTCACTAAGGGAATATCTGACTCACTAAGGGACTCACTCACTAAGGGACTAACTGACTCACTAAGGGACTCACTCACTATGGGACTGACTGACTCACTAAGGGAATATCTGACTCACTAAGGGACTATCTGACTCACTAAGGGACTATCTGACTCATTGACTCACTAAGGGACTATCTGATTCACTAAGGGACTCACTCACTAAGGGACTAACTGAACTTTGACCTTTGTGTGTCCTCAGAGGGGGGCTGGGCAGCAGAAAGAGGAAGCTGCCTAGCAACAGCTACAGCCAGTGGTCCAATCGCAGCGAGGCGGGGGAGGAGCCTCCCGAGCTGCTGGAGGAACAGGAAGCCGCAGCCCACTTCCTGTCCGACTGCCCCCCCCTGCACTCCTCCATCTCCTCTTACTTCGGGGGGGCGGGGCGGCTGAGCAGCGGCGAGCGGTACCAGGTGCTGGCCCGACGGGTCACTGCGGGGGGGCAGACCCAGTACCTGCTGCAGTGGGAGGGAACCACGCCTTATTAGGGCGTCACATGACCTGCTGCAGTGGGAGAGCACGTTACTGTAACATCATGTGATATAATGTGTCTGTGTGTTAGTCACATTATATCACATGACCAGCTTCCCCCTGTGCAGATATCATGTGAGCTACGGTTCAGCTCCCCTATTGGTTCAACTTATCCTCACCTGTGCAGAAGCATGATGCTATGCTAACATATATATGTGATATACACACATATATCTACACACTGTGTGACATGTTATTATTAATGCTTCAGTGTTACTCAGTTTAAATGCAGCCAAAGAACACACACACACACACACACACACACACACACACACACACACACACACACACACACACACACACACACACACTCACACACACACACACACACACACACATATACAG
The DNA here is from genome assembly GCF_949606895.1 of Notothenia rossii. Taxonomy (NCBI): domain Eukaryota; kingdom Metazoa; phylum Chordata; class Actinopteri; order Perciformes; family Nototheniidae; genus Notothenia; species Notothenia rossii. The sequence continues at coordinate 623,459 of NC_136909.1, read as the reverse complement.
TTACTAGTGTTATATGAGTGTTCGTGTTATGGTATGCCTGAATCAGTTTGTGTTGTTGTTTCCTGACATGTTAAACAGTCAGACCCCCCGCCCCCCCCAGCTGTCTAACAGCCTCACCTGTCTCACTGCTCTACCTGTGCAGGTAAACATCAGGTGAGATATTTAGCTCTTGAACTTTCTGTTAACCCCCAGATTACCCAGAGTGCACTGCTCCTGTTCCGTTCTTATCTATGCAAACATCAAAGTGATTAATCATTGTGGTTAGCTTCAGGCTAACACAGCCCATTGGTTTGAATGAGGAATGCTAACAGTCTCGGAGACGTTAAAATGTCACTCTGTCACTTTAAACGTAGCTGCCATGGTAACCACGCTCCCCTCCCATTGGACGGTTGTTTTGATCATGTGACTGTTTGTATGCCTTTTGTTCCATTAAGCTGACCAATCAGCTGCCAGCTCTCTGAATAAAACAAAAAAATGTTTTACCAGTGACTTCCTGTTTGTGTGTCTGAATTGTCAACGGGGGGGGGGTTAGTGAATTGTCAAAGGGGGGGGGGGGGTTAGTGTATTGTCAAGGGGGGGGGGAGTTCTGAGGTAATAAAGAGAGAGAGAAGTAGGAACATTTCCTCATAGACTTCTATACAATCTGAGGTAATAAAGAGAGAGAGAAGTAGGAACATTTCCTCATAGACTTCTCTACAATCTGAGGTAATAAAGAGAGAGAGAAGTAGAAACATTTCCTCATAGACTTCTCTACAATCTGAGGTAATAAAGAGAGAGAGAAGTAGAAACATTTCCTCATAGACTTCTCTACAATCTGAGGTAATAAAGAGAGAGAGAAGTAGAAACATTTCCTCATAGACTTCTCTACAATCTGAGGTAATAAAGAGAGAGAGAAGTAGGAACATTTCCTCATAGACTTCTCTACAATCTGAGGTAATAAAGAGAGAGAGAAGTAGGAACATTTCCTCATAGACTTCTCTACAATCTGAGGTAATAAAGAGAGAGAGAAGTAGGAACATTTCCTCATAGACTTCTCTACAATCTGAGGTAATAAAGAGAGAGAGAAGTAGGAACATTTCCTCATAGACTTCTCTACAATCTGAGGTAATAAAGAGAGAGAGAAGTAGGAACATTTCCTCATAGACTTCTCTACAATCTGAGGTAATAAAGAGAGAGAAGTAGGAACATTTCCTCATAGACTTCTCTACAATCTGAGGTAATAAAGAGAGAGAGAAGTAGGAACATTTCCTCATAGACTTCTCTACAATCTGAGGTAATAAAGAGAGAGAGAAGTAGGAACATTTCCTCATAGACTTCTATACAATCTGAGGTAATAAAGAGAGAGAGAAGTAGGAACATTTCCTCATAGACTTCTATACAATCTGAGGTAATAAAGAGAGAGAGAAGTAGGAACATTTCCTCATAGACTTCTCTACAATCTGAGGTAATAAAGAGAGAGAGAGAAGTAGGAACATTTCCTCTTAGACTTCTCTACAATCTGAGGTAATAAAGAGAGAGAGAAGTAGGAACATTTCCTCATAGACTTCTATACAATCTGAGGTAATAAAGAGAGAGAGAAGTAGGAACATTTCCTCATAGACTTCTATACAATCTGAGGTAATAAAGAGAGAGAGAAGTAGGAACATTTCCTCATAGACTTCTATACAATCTGAGGTAATAAAGAGAGAGAGAAGTAGGAACATTCCCTCATAGACTTCTATACAATCTGAGGTTATAAAGAGAGAGAGAAGTAGGAACATTTCCTCATAGACTTCTATACAATCTGAGGTAATAAAGAGAGAGAGAAGTAGGAACATTTCCTCATAGACTTCTCTACAATCTGATTTAATAAAGAGAGAGAGAAGTAGGAACATTTCCTCATAGACTTCTCTACAATCTGATTTAATAAATAGAGAGAGAAGTTGGAACATTTCCTCATAGACTTCTCTACAATCTGAGGTAATAAAGAGAGAAGTAGGAACATTTCCTCATAGACTTCTATACAATCTGAGGTAATAAAGAGAGAGAGAAGTAGGAACATTTCCTCATAGACTTCTATACAATCTGAGGTAATAAAGAGAGAGAGAAGTAGGAACATTTCCTCATAGACTTCTATACAATCTGAGGTAATAAAGAGAGAGAGAAGTAGGAACATTTCCTCATAGACTTCTCTACAATCTGAGGTAATAAAGAGAGAGAGAAGTAGGAACATTTCCTCATAGACTTCTCTACAATCTGAGGTAATAAAGAGAGAGAGAAGTAGGAACATTTCCTCATAGACTTCTATACAATCTGAGGTAATAAAGAGAGAGAGAGAAGTAGGAACATTTTCTCATAGACTTCTCTACAATCTGAGGTAATAAAGAGAGAGAGAAGTAGGAACATTTCCTCATAGCCTTCTCTACAATCTGAGGTAATAAAGAGAGAGAGAGAAGTAGGAACATTTCCTCATAGACCTCTATACAATCTGAGGTAATAAAGAGAGAGAGAGAAGTAGGAACATTTCCTCATAGACTTCTCTACAATCTGATTTAATAAAGAGAGAGAGAAGTAGGAACATTTCCTCATAGACTTCTCTACAATCTGAGGTAATAAAGAGAGAAGTAGGAACATTTCCTCATAGACTTCTATACAATCTGAGGTAATAAAGAGAGAGAGAAGTAGGAACATTTCCTCATAGACTTCTATACAATCTGAGGTAATAAAGAGAGAGAGAAGTAGGAACATTTCCTCATAGACTTCTATACAATCTGAGGTAATAAAGAGAGAGAGAAGTAGGAACATTTCCTCATAGACTTCTCTACAATCTGAGGTAATAAAGAGAGAGAGAAGTAGGAACATTTCCTCATAGACTTCGATACAATCTGAGGTAATAAAGAGAGAGAGAAGTAGGAACATTTTCTCATAGACTTCTCTACAATCTGAGGTAATAAAGAGAGAGAGAAGTAGGAACATTTCCTCATAGCCTTCTCTACAATCTGAGGTAATAAAGAGAGAGAGAGAAGTAGGACCATTTCCTCATAGACCTCTCTACAATCTGAGGTAATAAAGAGAGAGAGAGAAGTAGGAACATTTCCTCATAGACCTCTATACAATCTGAGGTAATAAAGAGAGAGAGAGAAGTAGGAACATTTCCTCATAGTCTTCTATACAATCTGAGTTAATAAAGAGAGAGAGAAGTAGGAACATTTCCTCATAGACTTCTCTACAATCTGAGGTAATAAAGAGAGAGAGAAGTAGGAACATTTCCTCATAGACTTCTATACAATCTGAGGTAATAAAGAAAGAGAGAGAAGTAGGAACATTTCCTCATAGACTTCTCTACAATCTGAGGTAATAAAGAAAGAGAGAGAAGTAGGAACATTTCCTCATAGACCTCTATACAATCTGAGGTAATAAAGAGAGAGAGAGAAGTAGGAACATTTCCTCATAGACTTCTCTACAATCTGAGGTAATAAAGAGAGAGAGAGAAGTAGGAACATTTCCTCATAGACTTCTCTACAATCTGAGGTAATAAAGAGAGAAGTAGGAACATTTCCTCATAGACTTCTATACAATCTGAGGTAATAAAGAGAGAGAGAAGTAGGAGCATTTCCTCATAGACTTCTATACAATCTGAGGTAATAAAGAGAGAAGTAGGAACATTTCCTCATAGACTTCTCTACAATCTGAGGTAATAAAGAGAGAAGTAGGATCATTTCCTCATAGACTTCTCTACAATCTGAGGTAATAAAGAGAGAGAGAAGTAGGAACATTTCCTCATAGACTTCTATACAATTTGAGGTAATAAAGAAAGAGAGAGAAGTAGGAACCTTTTCTCATAGACTTCTATACAATCTGAGGTAATAAAGAGAGAGAGAAGTAGGAACATTTTCTCATAGACTTCTATACAATCTGAGGTAATAAAGAGAGAGAGAAGTAGGACCATTTCCTCATAGACTTCTCTACAATCTGAGGTAATAAAGAGAGAAGTAGGAACATTTCCTCATAGACTTCTCTACAATCTGAGGTAATAAAGAGAGAGAGAAGTAGGAACATTTTCTCATAGACTTCTCTACAATCTGAGGTAATAAAGAGAGAGAGAAGTAGGACCATTTCCTCATAGACTTCTATACAATCTGAGGTAATAAAGAGAGAGAGAAGTAGGAACATTTCCTCATAGCCTTCTCTTAAATCTGAGGTAATAAAGAGAGAGAGAAGTAGGAACATTTCCTCTTAGACTTCTATACAATCTGAGGTAATAAAGAGAGAGAGAGAAGTAGGAACATTTCCTCATAGACTTCTCTACAATCTGAGGTAATAAAGAGAGAGAGAAGTAGGAACATTTCCTCATAGACTCCTATACAATCTGAGGTAATAAAGAGAGAGAGAAGTAGGAACATTTCCTCATAGACTTCTCTACAATCTGAGGTAATAAAGAGAGAAGTAGGAACATTTCCTCATAGACTTCTCTACAATCTGAGGTAATAAAGAGAGAGAGAAGTAGGAACATTTCCTCATAGACTTCTATACAATCTGAGGTAATAAAGAGAGAGAGAAGTAGGAACATTTCCTCATAGACTTCTCTACAATCTGAGGTAATAAAGAGAGAGAGAAGTAGGAACATTTCCTCATAGACTTCTCTACAATCTGAGGTAATAAAGAGAGAAGTAGGAACATTTCCTCATAGACTTCTCTACAATCTGAGGTAATAAAGAGAGAGAGAAGTAGGAACATTTCCTCATAGCCTTCTCTACAATCTGAGGTAATAAAGAGAGAGAGAGAAGTAGGAACATTTTCTCATAGACTTCTCTACAATCTGAGGTAATAAAGAGAGAGAGAGAGAAGTAGGAACATTTCCTCATAGACTTCTCTACAATCTGAGGTAATAAAGAGAGAGAGAAGTAGGAACATTTCCTCATAGCCTTCTCTACAATCTGAGGTAATAAAGAGAGAGAGAGAAGTAGGAACATTTTCTCATAGACTTCTCTACAATCTGAGGTAATAAAGAGAGAGAGAGAGAAGTAGGAACATTTCCTCATAGCCTTCTCTACAATCTGAGGTAATAAAGAGAGAGAGAAGTAGGAACATTTTCTCATAGACTTCTCTACAATCTGAGGTAATAAAGAGAGAGAGAGAGAAGTAGGAACATTTCCTCATAGACTTCTCTACAATCTGAGGTAATAAAGAGAGAGAGGAGTAGGAACATTTCCTCATAGACTTCTCTACAATCTGAGGTAATAAAGAGAGAGAGAAGTAGGAACATTTCCTCATAGACTTCTCTACAATCTGAGGTAATAAAGAGAGAGAGAAGTAGGAACATTTCCTCATAGACTTCTCTACAATCTGAGGTAATAAAGAGAGAGAGAAGTAGGAACATTTCCTCATAGACTTCTCTACAATCTGAGGTAATAAAGAGAGAGAGAAGTAGGAACATTTCCTCATAGATTTCTCTACAATCTGAGGTAATAAAGAGAGAGAGAAGTAGGAACATTTCCTCATAGACTTCTATACAATCTGAGGTAATAAAGAGAGAGAGAGAAGTAGGAACATTTCCTCATAGACTTCTCTACAATCTGAGGTAATAAAGAGAGAGAGAAGTAGGAACATTTCCTCATAGACTTCTATACAATCTGAGGTAATAAAGAGAGAGAGAAGTAGGAACATTTCCTCATAGACTTCTATACAATCTGAGGTAATAAAGAGAGAGAGAGAAGTAGGAACATTTCCTCATAGACTTCTCTACAATCTGAGGTAATAAAGAGAGAGAGAAGTAGGAACATTTCCTCATAGACTTCTATACAATCTGAGGTAATAAAAAAGAGAGAGAAGTAGGAACATTTCCTCATAGACCTCTATACAATCTGAGGTGATAAAGAGAGAGAGAAGTAGGAACATTTCCCCATAGACTTCTCTACAATCTGAGGTAATAAAGAGAGAGAGAAGTAGGAACATTTCCTCATAGACTTCTCTACAATCTGATTGAATAAAGAGAGAGAGAAGTAGGAACATTTCCTCATAGACTTCTCTACAATCTGAGGTAATAAAGAGAGAGAGAAGTAGGAACATTTCCTCATAGACTTCTATACAATCTGAGGTTATAAAGAGAGAGAGAAGTAGGAACATTTCCTCATAGCCTTCTCTACAATCTGAGGTAATAAAGAGAGAGAGAGAAGTAGGAACATTTCCTCATAGACTTCTATACAATCTGAGTTAATAAAGAGAGAGAGAAGTAGGAACATTTCCTCATAGAGTTCTATACAATCTGAGGTAATAAAGAGAGAGAGAAGTAGGAACATTTCCTCATAGAGTTCTCTACAATCTGAGGTAATAAAGAGAGAGAGAAGTAGGAACATTTCCTCATAGACTTCTCTACAATCTGAGGTAATAAAGAGAGAGAGAAGTAGGAACATTTCCTCATAGACTTCTATACAATCTGAGGTAATAAAGAGAGAGAGAAGTAGGAACATTTCCTCATAGAGTTCTCTACAATCTGAGGTAATAAAGAGAGAGAGAAGTAGGAACATTTCCTCATAGACTTCTCTACAATCTGAGGTAATAAAGAGAGAGAGAAGTAGGAACATTTCCTCATAGACTTCTATACAATCTGAGGTAATAAAGAGAGAGAGAAGTAGGAACATTTCCTCATAGACTTCTCTACAATCTGAGGTGATAAAGAGAGAGAGAAGTAGGAACATTTCCTCATAGACCTCTATACAATCTGAGGTAATAAAGAGAGAGAGAGAAGTAGGAACATTTCCTCATAGACTTCTCTACAATCTGATTTAATAAAGAGAGAGAGAAGTAGGAACATTTCCTCATAGACTTCTATACAATCTGAGGTAATAAAGAAGGAGAGAGAAATAGGAACATTTCCTCATAGACTTCTCTACAATCTGAGGTAATAAAGAGAGAGAGAAGTATGAACATTTCCTCATAGACTTCTCTACAATCTGAGGTAATAAAGAGAGAGAGAAGTAGGAACATTTCCTCATAGACTTCTCTACAATCTGAGGTAATAAAGAGAGAGAGAAGTAGGAACATTTCCTCATAGACTTCTATACAATCTGAGGTAATAAAGAGAGAAGTAGGAACATTTCCTCATAGACTTCTATACAATCTGAGGTAATAAAGAGAGAGAGAAGTAGGAACATTTCCTCATAGACTTCTCTACAATCTGAGGTAATAAAGAAAGAGAGAGAAATAGGAACATTTCCTCATAGACTTCTATACAATCTGAGGTAATAAAGAGAGAGAGAAGTAGGAACATTTCCTCATAGACTTCTATACAATCTGAGGTAATAAAGAAAGAGAGAGAAATAGGAAAATTTCCTCATAGACTTCTATACAATCTGAGGTAATAAAGAGAGAGAGAAGTAGGAACATTTCCTCATAGACTTCTCTACAATCTGAGGTAATAAAGAAAGAGAGAGAAATAGGAACATTTCCTCATAGACTTCTATACAATCTGAGGTAATAAAGAGAGAGAGAAGTAGGAACATTTCCTCATAGACTTCTCTACAATCTGAGGTGATAAAGAGAGAGAGAAATGGGAACATTTCCTCATAGACTTCTATACAATCTGAGGTGATAAAGAGAGAGAGAAGTAGGAACATTTCCTCATAGACCTCTATACAATCTGAGGTAATAAAGAGAGAGAGAGAAGTAGGAACATTTCCTCATAGACTTCTCTACAATCTGATTTAATAAAGAGAGAGAGAAGTAGGAACATTTCCTCATAGACTTCTATACAATCTGAGGTAATAAAGAAGGAGAGAGAAATAGGAACATTTCCTCATAGACTTCTCTACAATCTGAGGTAATAAAGAGAGAGAGAAGTAGGAACATTTCCTCATAGACTTCTCTACAATCTGAGGTAATAAAGAGAGAGAGAAGTAGGAACATTTCCTCATAGACTTCTCTACAATCTGAGGTAATAAAGAGAGAGAGAAGTAGGAACATTTCCTCATAGACTTCTATACAATCTGAGGTAATAAAGAGAGAGAGAAGTAGGAACATTTCCTCATAGATTTCTCTACAATCTGAGGTAATAAAGAGAGAGAGAAGTAGGAACATTTCCTCATAGACTTCTCTACAATCTGAGGTAATAAAGAAAGAGAGAGAAATAGGAACATTTCCTCATAGACTTCTATACAATCTGAGGTAATAAAGAGAGAGAGAAGTAGGAACATTTCCTCATAGACTTCTATACAATCTGAGGTAATAAAGAAAGAGAGAGAAATAGGAAAATTTCCTCATAGACTTCTATACAATCTGAGGTAATAAAGAGAGAGAGAAGTAGGAACATTTCCTCATAGACTTCTCTACAATCTGAGGTAATAAAGAAAGAGAGAGAAATAGGAACATTTCCTCATAGACTTCTCTACAATCTGAGGTAATAAAGAGAGAGAGAAGTAGGAACATTTCCTCATAGACTTCTCTACAATCTGAGTTGATAAAGAGAGAGAGAAATGGGAACATTTCCTCATAGACTTCTATACAATCTGAGGTGATAAAGAGAGAGAGAAGTAGGAACATTTCCTCATAGACCTCTATACAATCTGAGGTAATAAAGAGAGAGAGAGAGAAGTAGGAACATTTCCTCATAGACTTCTCTACAATCTGATTTAATAAAGAGAGAGAGAAGTAGGAACATTTCCTCATAGACTTCTATACAATCTGAGGTAATAAAGAAGGAGAGAGAAATAGGAACATTTCCTCATAGACTTCTCTACAATCTGAGGTAATAAAGAGAGAGAGAAGTAGGAACATTTCCTCATAGACTTCTCTACAATCTGAGGTAATAAAGAGAGAGAGAAGTAGGAACATTTCCTCATAGACTTCTCTACAATCTGAGGTAATAAAGAGAGAGAGAGAAGTAGGAACATTTCCTCATAGACTTCTATACAATCTGAGGTAATAAAGAGAGAGAGAAGTAGGAACATTTCCTCATAGATTTCTCTACAATCTGAGGTAATAAAGAGAGAGAGAAGTAGGAACATTTCCTCATAGACTTCTCTACAATCTGAGGTAATAAAGAAAGAGAGAGAAATAGGAACATTTCCTCATAGACTTCTATACAATCTGAGGTAATAAAGAGAGAGAGAAGTAGGAACATTTCCTCATAGACTTCTATACAATCTGAGGTAATAAAGAAAGAGAGAGAAATAGGAAAATTTCCTCATAGACTTCTATACAATCTGAGGTAATAAAGAGAGAGAGAAGTAGGAACATTTCCTCATAGACTTCTCTACAATCTGAGGTAATAAAGAAAGAGAGAGAAATAGGAACATTTCCTCATAGACTTCTATACAATCTGAGGTAATAAAGAGAGAGAGAAGTAGGAACATTTCCTCATAGACTTCTCTCCAATCTGAGGTAATAAAGAAAGAGAGAGAAATAGGAACATTTCCTCATAGACTTCTATACAATCTGAGGTAATAAAGAGAGAGAGAAGTAGGAACATTTCCTCATAGAGTTCTCTACAATCTGAGGTAATAAAGAGAGAGAGAAGTAGGAACATTTCCTCATAGACTTCTCTACAATCTGAGGTAATAAAGAGAGAGAGAAGTAGGAACATTTCCTCATAGACTTCTATACAATCTGAGGTAATAAAGAAGGAGAGAGAAATAGGAACATTTCCTCATAGACTTCTCTACAATCTGAGGTAATAAAGAGAGAGAGAAGTAGGAACATTTCCTCATAGACTTCTCTACAATCTGAGGTAATAAAGAGAGAGAGAAGTAGGAACATTTCCTCATAGATTTCTCTACAATCTGAGGTAATAAAGAGAGAGAGAAGTAGGAACATTTCCTCATAGACTTCTCTACAATCCGAGGTAATAAAGAGAGAGAGAGAAGTAGGAACATTTCCTCATAGACTTCTATACAATCTGAGGTAATAAAGAGAGAGAGAAGTAGGAACATTTCCTCATAGATTTCTCTACAATCTGAGGTAATAAAGAGAGAGAGAAGTAGGAACATTTCCTCATAGACTTCTCTACAATCTGAGGTAATAAAGAGAGAGAGAACTAGGAACATTTCCTCATAGACTTCTATACAATCTGAGGTAATAAAGAGAGAGAGAAGTAGGAACATTTCCTCATAGATTTCTATACAATCTGAGGTAATAAAGAAAGAGAGAGAAATAGGAAAATTTCCTCATAGACTTCTATACAATCTGAGGTAATAAAGAGAGAGAGAAGTAGGAACATTTCCTCATAGACTTCTCTACAATCTGAGGTAATAAAGAAAGAGAGAGAAATAGGAACATTTCCTCATAGACTTCTATACAATCTGAGGTAATAAAGAGAGAGAGAAGTAGGAACATTTCCTCATAGACTTCTCTACAATCTGAGGTGATAAAGAGAGAGAGAAATGGGAACATTTCCTCATAGACTTCTATACAATCTGAGGTGATAAAGAGAGAGAGAAGTAGGAACATTTCCTCATAGACCTCTATACAATCTGAGGTAATAAAGAGAGAGAGAGAAGTAGGAACATTTCCTCATAGACTTCTCTACAATCTGATTTAATAAAGAGAGAGAGAAGTAGGAACATTTCCTCATAGACTTCTATACAATCTGAGGTAATAAAGAAGGAGAGAGAAATAGGAACATTTCCTCATAGACTTCTCTACAATCTGAGGTAATAAAGAGAGAGAGAAGTAGGAACATTTCCTCATAGACTTCTCTACAATCTGAGGTAATAAAGAGAGAGAGAAGTAGGAACATTTCCTCATAGACTTCTCTACAATCTGAGGTAATAAAGAGAGAGAGAAGTAGGAACATTTCCTCATAGACTTCTATACAATCTGAGGTAATAAAGAGAGAGAGAAGTAGGAACATTTCCTCATAGATTTCTCTACAATCTGAGGTAATAAAGAGAGAGAGAAGTAGGAACATTTCCTCATAGATTTCTCTACAATCTGAGGTAATAAAGAAAGAGAGAGAAATAGGAACATTTCCTCATAGACTTCTCTACAATCTGAGGTAATAAAGAGAGAGAGAAGTAGGAACATTTCCTCATAGACTTCTCTACAATCTGAGGTAATAAAGAGAGAGAGAGAAGCAGGAACATTTCCTCATAGACTTCTATACAATCTGAGGTAATAAAGAGAGAGAGAAGTAGGAACATTTCCTCATAGACTTCTATACAATCTGAGGTAATAAAGAGAGAGAGAGAAGTAGGAACATTTCCTCATAGACTTCTCTACAATCTGATTTAATAAAGAGAGAGAGAAGTAGGAACATTTACTCATAGACTTCTATACAATCTGAGGTAATAAAGAAGGAGAGAGAAATAGGAACATTTCCTCATAGACTTCTCTACAATCTGAGGTAATAAAGAGAGAGAGAAGTAGGAACATTTCCTCATAGACTTCTCTACAATCTGAGGTAATAAAGAGAGAGAGAAGTAGGAACATTTCCTCATAGACTTCTCTACAATCTGAGGTAATAAAGAGAGAGAGAAGTAGGAACATTTCCTCATAGACTTCTATACAATCTGAGGTAATAAAGAGAGAGAGAAGTAGGAACATTTCCTCATAGACTTCTCTACAATCTGAGGTAATAAAGAAAGAGAGAGAAATAGGAACATTTCCTCATAGACTTCTATACAATCTGAGGTAATAAAGAGAGAGAGAAGTAGGAACATTTCCTCATAGACTTCTATACAATCTGAGGTAATAAAGAAAGAGAGAGAAATAGGAAAATTTCCTCATAGACTTCTATACAATCTGAGGTAATAAAGAGAGAGAGAAGTAGGAACATTTCCTCATAGACTTCTATACAATCTGAGGTAATAAAGAAAGAGAGAGAAATAGGAACATTTCCTCATAGACTTCTCTACAATCTGAGGTAATAAAGAGAGAGAGACGTAGGAACATTTCCTCATAGACTTCTCTACAATCTGAGGTAATAAAGAAAGAGAGAGAAATAGGAACATTTCCTCATAGACTTCTATACAATCTGAGGTAATAAAGAAAGAGAGAGAAATAGGAAAATTTCCTCATAGACTTCTCTACAATCTGAGGCAGGGGTCGGCAACCCCTGGCTGGCACGCGGCACCGTAACCAGTGGCACACTAGGAATAAGTGGAATAAGTGTGCAAAAATATTTAAATTGTATTTTTGGATCCTGACCGAGACCGCCGCCAGAGCGCGTCTCCCGTTACCTGCAGAAGGAAGCCATGCACGTAACGCAGCCCCGCTCTCTTTAACTCCAGGTGACTTTCTGCCGCTTTCCTCTGTGGTGCAGTGCTGATCGTTTCACCACGGAGGAAAGCACTTCACTAATTGCAGTACCCACAAGGAGCTGTACAAATGCCGCAGTTTTTTCGTGGCTGTGTATTTAGTTGAAAGCCCAGTGGCGATCTGCTCATCTCTCATCGAAATAATATGCTACAAAGGGGCGGACTGACCATCTGTGTGTTGAACTTTCCTGTCGGCTCCCAGACCGTAGTCGAGTAGGGCAGAAGCAACAAGCTTCAGGTTCAATAACCAACTTTAGCTTAAATGACTGGAGAGAGGCGAGCTCTTCTTGGGAGGCCGTTGCATTTATTTAGCTGTTCTTCTGTTTCACAAAATACATCACAGACCTCTGTTTTCTGCTGCCTCGTTTCACTTCCAGAAACATACAAACCCTCACTCACTCTCGCTCTACCATCCACACACACACATGCACACGCCACACCCCTCTCTCTCGTAAGGGACAGCGATCTCCTCTCACTTTGCAAGTACCGTTATATCATAACATCTGTGTTCTGGAGAATCACAGAACGGACGATCGTCCTTATTATTATGCCGTTTAAACCAATTATTTAAATGTGTTTGTTAAATTCGTCATCATGTAAGTTGCGCTGACAGGTCCACTAAATGGCACTTCATATCAAAAAGGTTGCCGACCCCTCTGAGGTAATAAAGAGAGAGAGAGAAGTAGGAACATTTCCTCATAGACTTCTCTACAATCTGAGGTAATAAAGAGAGAGAGAAGTAGGAACATTTCCTCATAGACTTCTCTACAATCTGAGGTAATAAAGAGAGAGAGAGAAGCAGGAACATTTCCTCATAGACTTCTCTACAATCTGAGGTAATAAAGAGAGAGAGAAGAAGGAACATTTCCTCATAGACTTCTCTACAATCTGAGGTAATAAAGAGAGAGAGAAGTAGGAACATTTCCTCATAGACTTCTCTACAATCTGAGGTAATAAAGAGAGAGAGAAGTAGGAACATTTCCTCATAGACTTCTATACAATCTGAGGTAATAAAGAGAGAGAAGTAGGAACATTTTGTCATAGGCTTTGGCTTTGGGCCGGGCGCTCTGTGACATCGGTGTATACCAAGTTCAGTGTTGGTGAGGGATAGCTCCGTCTTAATAAAGTTCTCAATGACCTGTGGCACAATGTCCCCTTCAATGTCCTCTGGTATCCCGTATATGCGCATGTTGTTTCTCCGTGCACGTGACTCGAGGTCCTGCTAAAACCCAGGCTCTACAACCAAGGAAGGCCAGTGGTCCTGCTAAAACCCAGGCCCTACAACTAAGGAAGGCCCGTGGTCCTGCTAAAACCCAGGCCCTACAAACAAGAAAGGCCAGCGGTCCTGCTAAAACCCAGGCCCTACAACCAAGGAAGGCCAGCGGTCCTGCTAAAACCCAGGCCCTACAACCAAGGAAGGCCAGCGGTCCTGCTAAAACACAGGCCCTACAACCAAGGAAGGCCAGCAGTCCTGCTAAAACCCAGGCCCTACAACCAAGGAAGGCCAGCGGTCCTGCTAAAACCCAAGCCCTACAACCAAGGAAGGCCAGCGGTCCTGCTAAAACACAGGCCCTACAACCAAGGAAGGCCAGTGGTCCTGCTAAAACACAGGCCCTACAACCAGGGAAGGCCTGTGGTCCTGCTAAAACCCAAGCCCTACAACCAAGGAAGGCCCGTGGTCCTGCTAAAACACAGGCCCTACAACCAGGGAAGGCCCGTGATCCTGCTAAAACCCAGGTCCTACAACCAAGGAAGGCCCATGGTCCTGCTAAAACCCAGGCCCTACAACCAGGGAAGGCCCGTGATCCTGCTAAAACCCAAGCCCTACAACCAGGGAAGGCCCGTGATCCTGCTAAAACCCAAGCCCTACAACCAGGGAAGGCCTGTGGTCCTGCTAAAACACAGGCCCTACAACCAAGGAAGGCCCGTGGTCCTGCTAAAACACAGGCCCTACAACCAGGGAAGGCCCGTGATCCTGCTAAAACCCAGGTCTCTACCACAGTCTGAGGAACAGTTTGTCTCTGCCACAGTCTGAGCAACAGTTTGTCTCTGCCAAAGTCTGAGGGACAGTTTGTCCCTGCCACAGTCTGAGGGACAGTTTGTCTCTGCCACAGTCTGAGGGACAGTTTGTCTCTGCCTCAGTCTGAGGGACAGTTTGTCTCTGCCTCAGTCTGAGGGACAGTTTGTCTCTGCCACAGTCTGAGGGACAGTTTGTCACTGTCACAGTCTGAGGGACAGTTTGTCTCTGCCTCAGTCTGAGGGACAGTTTGTTTATTGTATGTGTTTTTGTATAGATGTTACAACTATACAGAGCTTTGACAATACTGTCTGCAAATATGGTCATGCTGAGGGACAGTGAATGAGACACACACACACACACACACACACACACACACACACACACACACACACACACACACACGTGTTGAAATGTAATTGTATCACTGTATATATATATCATCAATAATATGTAAACATTTGAAATGTATGTTAATGTTGTTAATTATTTTGTATTTTGATGCTTTGGCAACATTGTTTAATTTAACTTTCATGCCAATAAAGCCCCTTTGAATTGAATTAAGAGAGAGAGAGAGAGAGAGAGAGAGAGAGAGAGAGAGAGAGAGAGAGAGAGAGAGAGAGAGAGGGAGAGAGAGGGAGAGGGAGAGAGAGAGAGAGAGGGAGAGAGAGAGAGAGAGGGAGAAAGAGGGAGAGGGAGAGAGAGAGAGGGAGAGAGAGAGAAAGGAGAGGGAGAGAGAGAGAGAGAGGGAGAGAGAGAGAGAGAGGGAGAGAGAGAGAGAGAGAGAGAGTGTGTGTGTGTCAGTGAGAGTGCGACAGCAGGTAATCTGCTAATAGCATTAAAGTGTTAAAGTACCTGCAAGAGACAAAAACTCCTGAAGAGACGAACAGGTTCCTGCAGTGAGACAGACAGGAAGTCAGAGAGAGAGAGACAGACAGGAAGTCAGAGAGACAGACTGACAGACAGACAGACAGACAGACAGGAAGTCAGAGAGAGAGACAGGAAGTCAGAGAGATAGACAGACAGGAAGTCAGAGAGACAGACAGGAAGTCAGAGAGACAAACAGACAGACAGACAGACAGACAGACAGACAGACAGACAGACAGACAGACAGACAGACAGGAGGTCAGAGAGACAGGCAGGTAAAGATGGAGGATCTGGTGAAGCACCTGTCCAGGTGTCAGCAGATGGGCTGGATGGAGGTGATTGGTGAGTTGATGAATGACAGCTGGATCCGACATCCTCTCACAGTGTTGTTGTGATGATGTCACAGTGCTGTGATGATGTCACAGTGTTGTTGTGATGATGTCACAGTGTTGTTGTGATGTCACAGTGTTGTTGGGAGATGTCACAGTGTTGTTGTGATGATGTCACAGTGTTGTTGTGATGATGTCACAGTGTTGTTGTGATGTCACAGTGTTGTTGTGATGATGTCACAGTGTTGTTGTGATGTCACAGTGTTGTTGGGAGATGTCACAGTGTTGTTGTGATGATGTCACAGTGTTGTTGTGATGATGTCACAGTGTTTTTGTGATGTCACAGTGTTGTTGTGATGATGTCACAGTGTTGTTGTGATGTCACAGTGTTGTTGTGATGATGTCACAGTGTTGTTGTGATGATGTCACAGTGTTGTTGTGATGATGTCACAGTGTTGTTGTGATGTCACAGTGTTGTTGTGATGATGTCACAGTGTTGTTGTGATGATGTCACAGTGTTGTTGTGATGTCACAGTGTTGTTGGGAGATGTCACAGTGTTGTTGTGATGATGTCACAGTGTTGTTGTGATGTCACAGTGTTGTTGTGATGATGTCACAGTGTTGTTGTGATGATGTCACAGTGTTGTTGTGATGTCACAGTGTTGTTGTGATGATGTCACAGTGTTGTTGTGATGATGTCACAGTGTTGTTGTAATGTCACAGTGTTGTTGTGATGATGTCACAGTGTTGTTGTGATGTCACAGTGTTGTTGTAATGATGTCACAGTGTTGTTGTGATGTCACAGTGTTGTTGTGATGATGTCACAGTGTTGTTGTGATGATGTCACAGTGTTGTTGTGATGTCACAGTGTTGTTGTGATGATGTCACAGTGTTGTTGTGATGATGTCACAGTGTTGTTGTGATGTCACAGTGTTGTTGTAATGATGTCACAGTGTTGTTGTGATGATGTCACAGTGTTGTTGTGATGTCACAGTGTTGTTGGGAGATGTCACAGTGTTGTTGTGATGATGTCACAGTGTTGTTGTGATGTCACAGTGTTGTTGTGATGATGTCACAGTGTTGTTGTGATGTCACAGTGTTGTTGTGATGTCACAGTGTTGTTGTGATGATGTCACAGTGTTGTTGTGATGTCACAGTGTTGTTGTAATGATGTCACAGTGTTGTTGTGATGTCACAGTGTTATTGTGATGATGTCACAGTGTTGTTGTGATGTCACAGTGTTGTTGTGATGATGTCACAGTGTTGTTGTGATGATGTCACAGTGTTGTGATGATGTCACAGTGTTGTTGTGATGATGTCACAGTGTTGTTGTGATGATGTCACAGTGTTGTGATGATGTCAAAGTGTTGTTGTGATGATGTCACAGTGTTGTGATGATGTCAAAGTGTTGTTGTGATGATGTCACAGTGTTGTTGTGATGATGTCACAGTGTTGTTGTGATGATGTCACAGTGTTGTGATGATGTCAAAGTGTTGTTGTGATGTCACAGTGTTGTTGTGATGATGTCACAGTGTTGTTGTAATGATGTCACAGAGCTGTGATTGGCTGAGATAAGTCCGGTCGTGCGTCACGACTCTTTGAAACATCTCCGTTCCCGGAAATGCATCCACGAAGGAGCCGTGGAGGAGCCATCAGTGTATCCTCGGTTAGAGCTCCTCCAGAGAGCCTCCTCTCTCCTCTCTCCTCTCTCCTTTCTCCTCTCTCCTCTCTCCTCTCTCCTCGGTTATAGCTCCTCCAGAGAGCCTCCTCTCTTCTCTCTCCTCGGTTAGAGCTCCTCCAGAGAGCCTCCTCTCTCCTCTCTCCTCGGTTAGAGCTCCTCCAGAGAGCTTCCTCTCTCCTCTCTCCTCTCTCCTCTCTCCTCGGTTAGAGCTCCTCTAGAGAGCCTCCTCGACGCTCGATGCTCGATCCTCGAAGTGCATTTCGAGAAATGAGATGTCCTTCAACATGGCGCGCTGAAATTCATTTCCGGTTCACTACCGGAGGAGTCGAGGAGTCGAGGGTTGCGGTCGGATAGTTTAAAAATCAGCTCCTAAGTTCTAACCCTATCTCCTATTCCTTGACCTCTGAGTGAAAGGTCACAGGGTTAAGGGATAGTGGATAGGAGAATTCCAAAGGACTTAGGAGAATCGAATGCACTTTCACTATCTGACGTGTTCATGATGCGCCAGCGGACGTCCTGAATGTGCGTCTGCTGCTGTGGGGAAACTATGGAAACTACAGTTTTCTATACAGAGGACTACAACATGGATGTTTAATAAGAAGGAGGGACTCATCTAGAGACTCTGCACCGTGCTCTGATGCTGTTGCTTTATGCTTTATGAACAACAGAGAAACATATTCTTCATGACCAAAGTTGGAATTGAAATAAAAAAGGAAAGTGAAACTTCTGCTCGTCACCCTCTCCCTCCGGTCCACATTAATACAAATGATCCCAATACGTATGATTGATGAAAAGATCTTAAAATCAATACAAATGTATTTATTATAAACGTTAGTCCTTCACATCTATCACTGTGTATATCATTCAAACATCTTCTAAAAGTTGAACAGACCCCACACAGCTCAGTGAAATGTTGACTTTATTTAATCATTTCAGTAAAAACTAACGTTCATATTTCTCTTTTTGATTATAATACTGATGAACGTTCAAAACAAAGCACTTTGGCAACTTACCACATACGTTTTAAAAAGCTTAATAAGCACCGTAACTTTCATGATATAATTTCTCCGTCATAATCGTTTGTTTCCGTGAACGGCCGACTGTTGTGTGACGGCAAATGCTGCGGCCGCAATGCATTGTGGGGCTGCATTTTCTCCTCTTCTTTCGGTGAGGGAGGTCCAGTGGTTCCTAAGCTAAAGGAGGTTACAAAGGAAGTTTGAAACCTCCTTTCCTATCATTCTAGAGAATTGGAACGGCACTTATCATGGCTGCCACTGAGGGACTTCCGGGTCATTTCACTCCG
Source organism: Notothenia rossii (assembly GCF_949606895.1). Lineage (NCBI taxonomy): Eukaryota > Metazoa > Chordata > Actinopteri > Perciformes > Nototheniidae > Notothenia > Notothenia rossii. The sequence continues at coordinate 605,032 of NC_136909.1, read as the reverse complement.
TTAGGAAGGTTCCTAAGAGAAATGGACTATTCCACTTCAGCCGAGGAGTCGAGGAGGGGGATTTGATGAAATGAGAAAGGGCCACAGTGTTGTTGTGATGATGTCACAGTGTTGTTGTGATGATGTCACAGTTTTGTGTTGTTGATGTCACAATGTTGTTGTGATGATGTCACAGTGTTGTTGTGATGATGTCACAGTTTTGTGTTGTTGATGTCACAATGCTGTTGTGATGATGTCACAGTGTTGTTGTGATGATGTCACACAGAACTGAAGAGCAGCCCCATCCATTGGCTTTCGGTGGGCCGGAGGGCGGAGCCTGCCTCGTGGGGCAGGATGTTCTGCATCCTATCAGACGCTCAGCTGCTGCTGCTGCCTCACCTGGAGGTAAACTAGCAGACAAACAAAGACACAGCAAATAAACAAATAGCACTGATTATAAAAGGCTGATGATTATACATAATATTCAGTGACGCCTGTTCGTCTTCTGTGGTTCCAGGTGCACCCGCTGATCCTGGCAGAGAAGGCGGAGACTTGTGCTGTCTGGTTGCTAAGATACAGCCTCCAGGTGACATCAGCAACACCTGGCTCCGCCCACAAAGGTGAGCAGGAAGTAAAGCATTAAATATAAATTAAAACAATTTAACCACCGCTAAGCTAAAGGAGGCTAATGTTGGGCCATAAAGGAACTACAGCACGGTCACATGACTTCACGTCACCACCGCTAAGATAAAGGAGGCTAATGTTGGGCCATAAAGGAACTACAGCACGGTCACATGACTTCACGTCACCACCGCTAAGCTAAAGGAGGCTTATGTTGGGCTATAAGGAACTACAGCACGGTCACATGACTTCACGTCACCACCGCTAAGCTAAAGGAGGCTAATGTTGGGCTATAAAGGAACTACAGCGCGGTCACATGACTTCACGTCACCACCGCTAAGCTAAAGGAGGCTAATGTTGGGCTATAAAGGAACTACAGCACGGTCACATGACTTCACGTCACCACCGCTTAGCTAAAGGAGGCTTATGTTGGGCTATAAAGGAACCACAGCATGGTCACATGACTTCACGTCACCACCGCTAAGCTAAAGGAGGCTAATGTTGAGTTATAAAGGAACTACAGCACGGTCACATGACTTCACGCCACCACCGCTAAGCTAAAGGAGGCTAATGTTGGGCTATAGAGGAACTACAGCACGGTCACATGACTTCACGCCACCACCGCTAAGCTAAAGGAGGCTAATGTTGGGCTATAGAGGAACTACAGCACGGTCACATGACTTCACGTCACCACCGCTAAGCTAAAGGAGGCTAATGTTGGGCTATAAAGGAACTACAGCACGGTCACATGACTTCACGCCACCACCGCTAAGCTAAAGGAGGCTAATGTTGGGCTATAGAGGAACTACAGCACGGTCACATGACTTCACATCACCACCGCTAAGCTAAAGGAGGCTAATGTTGGGCATAAAGGAACTACAGCACGGTCACATGACTTCACGTCACCACCGCTAAGCTAAAGGAGGCTAATGTTGGGCATAAAGGAACTACAGCACGGTCACATGACTTCACGTCACCACCGCTAAGCTAAAGGAGACTAATGTTGGGCATAAAGGAACTACAGCACGGTCACATGACTTCTCGTCACCACCGCTAAGCTAAAGGAGGCTAATGTTGGGCTATAAAGGAACTACAGCACGGTCACATGACTTCACGTCACCACCGCTAAGCTAAAGGAGGCTAATGTTGGGCATAAAGGAACTACGGCACGGTCACATGACTTCACGTCACCACCGCTAAGCTAAAGGAGGCTAATGTTGGGCTATAAAGGAACTACAGCATGGTCACATGACTTCACGTCACCACCGCTAAGCTAAAGGAGGCTAATGTTGGGCATAAAGGAACTACAGCACGGTCACATGACTTCACGTCACCACCGCTAAGCTAAAGGAGGCTAATGTTGGGCTATAAAGGAACTACAGCACGGTCACATGACTTCACGTCACCACCGCTAAGCTAAAGGAGGCTAATGTTGGGCTATAAAGGAACTACAGCACGGTCACATGACTTCTCGTCACCACCGCTAAGCTAAAGGAGGCTAATGTTGGGCTATAAAGGAACTACAGCACGGTCACATGACTTCACGTCACCACCGCTAAGCTAAAGGAGGCTAATGTTGGGCTATAAAGGAACTACAGCACGGTCACATGACTTCACGTCACCACCGCTAAGCTAAAGGAGGCTAATGTTGGGCATAAAGGAACTACAGCACGGTCACATGACTTCACGTCACCACCGCTAAGCTAAAGGAGGCTAATGTTGGGCATAAAGGAACTACAGCACGGTCACATGACCTCACGTCACCACCGCTAAGCTAAAGGAGGCTAATGTTGGGCTATAAAGGAACTACAGCACGGTCACATGACTTCACGTCACCACCGCTAAGCTAAAGGAGGCTAATGTTGGGCTATAAAGGAACTACAGCACGGTCACATGACTTCACGTCACCACCGCTAAGCTAAAGGAGGCTAATGTTGGGCTATAAAGGAACTACAGCACGGTCACATGACTTCACGTCACCACCGCTAAGCTAAAGGAGGCTAATGTTGGGCTATAAAGGAACTACAGCATGGTCACATGACTTCACGTCACCACCGCTAAGCTAAAGGAGGCTAATGTTGGGCTATAAAGGAACTACAGCACGGTCACATGACTTCACGTCACCACCGCTAAGCTAAAGGAGGCTAATGTTGGGCTATAAAGGAACTACAGCATGGTCACATGACTTCACGTCACCACCGCTAAGCTAAAGGAGGCTAATGTTGGGCTATAAAGGAACTACAGCACGGTCACATGACTTCACGTCACCACCGCTAAGCTAAAGGAGGCTAATGTTGGGCTATAAAGGAACTACAGCACGGTCACATGACTTCACGTCACCACCGCTAAGCTAAAGGAGACTAATGTTGGGCATAAAGGAACTACAGCACGGTCACATGACTTCACGTCACCACCGCTAAGCTAAAGGTGGCTAATGTTGGGCTATAGAGGAACTACAGCACGGTCACATGACTTCACGCCACCACCGCTAAGCTAAAGGAGGCTAATGTTGGGCTATAGAGGAACTACAGCACGGTCACATGACTTCACATCACCACCGCTAAGCTAAAGGAGGCTAATGTTGGGCATAAAGGAACTACAGCACGGTCACATGACTTCACGTCACCACCGCTTAGCTAAAGGAGGCTTATGTTGGGCTATAAAGGAACCACAGCATGGTCACATGACTTCACGTCACCACCGCTAAGCTAAAGGAGGCTAATGTTGAGTTATAAAGGAACTACAGCACGGTCACATGACTTCACGTCACCACCGCTAAGCTAAAGGTGGCTAATGTTGGGCTATAAAGGAACTACAGCACGGTCACATGACTTCACGTCACCACCGCTAAGCTAAAGGAGACTAATGTTGGGCATAAAGGAACTACAGCACGGTCACATGACTTCACGTCACCACCGCTAAGCTAAAGGTGGCTAATGTTGGGCTATAGAGGAACTACAGCACGGTCACATGACTTCACGTCACCACCGCTAAGCTAAAGGAGGCTAATATTGGGCTATAGAGGAACTACAGCACGGTCACATGACTTCACGCCACCACCGCTAAGCTAAAGGAGGCTAATGTTGGGCTATAAAGGAACTACAGCATGGTCACATGACTTCACGTCACCACCGCTAAGCTAAAGGAGGCTAATGTTGGGCATAAAGGAACTACAGCACGGTCACATGACTTCACGTCACCACCGCTAAGCTAAAGGAGACTAATGTTGGGCATAAAGGAACTACAGCACGGTCACATGACTTCTCGTCACCACCGCTAAGCTAAAGGAGGCTAATGTTGGGCTATAAAGGAGCTACAGCACGGTCACATGACTTCACGTCACCACCGCTAAGCTAAAGGAGGCTTATGTTGGGCTATAAAGGAACTACAGCACGGTCACATGACTTCACGTCACCACCGCTAAGCTAAAGGAGGCTAATGTTGGGCATAAAGGAACTACAGCACGGTCACATGACTTCACGTCAACACCGCTAAGCTAAAGGAGGCTTATGTTGGGCTATAAAGGAACTACAGCACGGTCACATGACTTCACGTCACCACCGCTAAGCTAAAGGAGGCTAATGTTGGGCATAAAGGAACTACAGCACGGTCACATGACTTCACGTCACCACCGCTAAGCTAAAGGAGGCTAATGTTGGGCTATAAAGGAACTACAGCACGGTCACATGACTTCTCGTCACCACCGCTAAGCTAAAGGAGGCTAATGTTGGGCTATAAAGGAACTACAGCACGGTCACATGACTTCACGTCACCACCGCTAAGCTAAAGGAGGCTAATGTTGGGCATAAAGGAACTACAGCACGGTCACATGACTTCACGTCACCACCGCTAAGCTAAAGGAGGCTAATGTTGGGCTATAAAGGAACTACAGCATGGTCACATGACTTCACGTCACCACCGCTAAGCTAAAGGAGGCTAATGTTGGGCTATAAAGGAACTACAGCACGGTCACATGACTTCACGTCACCACCGCTAAGCTAAAGGAGGCTAATGTTGGGCATAAAGGAACTACAGCACGGTCACATGACTTCACGTCACCACCGCTAAGCTAAAGGAGGCTAATGTTGGGCTATAAAGGAACTACAGCACGGTCACATGACTTCACGTCACCACCGCTAAGCTAAAGGAGGCTAATGTTGGGCTATAAAGGAACTACAGCACGGTCACATGACTTCTCGTCACCACCGCTAAGCTAAAGGAGGCTAATGTTGGGCTATAAAGGAACTACAGCACGGTCACATGACTTCACGTCACCACCGCTAAGCTAAAGGAGGCTAATGTTGGGCATAAAGGAACTACAGCACGGTCACATGACTTCACGTCACCACCGCTAAGCTAAAGGAGGCTAATGTTGGGCTATAAAGGAACTACAGCACGGTCACATGAGTTCACGTCACCACCGCTAAGCTAAAGGAGACTAACGTTGGGCTATAAAGGAACTACAGCACGGTCACATGACTTCACGTCACCACCGCTAAGCTAAAGGAGACTAACGTTGGGCTATAAAGGAACTACAGCACGGTCACATGACTTCACGTCACCACCGCTAAGCTAAAGGAGACTAACGTTGGGCTGTGATGACGTTTAGTCGTCTTTATCAGAAAACCATTGATAAAACAAGATGAGCTCCTCCCTCTGAAGAGGATGATAAAGGAGGAGACAGACAGACACACACACACACATACACTTCCACCCAGTCACCATGGCAACCATTCCAGAGCCAGTTACCATGGCAACAGCTGTTCAGCCAAGAACTACATCCTCTCCCATGATGCACTCTGTCTGTTCCAGATGTTCCAGAGAGAGGAGTCCGCAGACTGAGCATGCCCAGTGGCTTTGAGGACACACACACCACCAGAGTGACGGTATACATGCACACACACACACACACAACACACACACACACAACACACACACACACACACACACACACACACACACACACACACACACACACACACACACACACACACACACACACACACACACACACACACACACACACACACACACACACACACACACACACACACACACACACAACTGCTGTTTCCATGGTGACAGCAGTCTGAGGATGTGATCTGAAACATCCCATAATCTTCTGCTCCGCTCCTCGAACACTGTGTTCACTTCCTGCTCACAATGAGATGTTCAATGTGCACATCAGTCAACTACAGGAATACATCAGAGACAATAACAACAATAATAACATTAATAACAACAATAATAACTAGGGAGGTTTACAGTGATATGTGTTATTGCTGACGGTGTGTCCTCACGTCTCCTCAGGGTTTCCTCTCCCGCAGACTGAAGCTGTCTCTGCGCCGCACTCACTCCCAGCCCAAACTGAAGAATGAACTGCACCCCCCCAGCAGCAGGTCCACACACACATGCACGCACGCACGCACACACAGACAAACACACATACACACAAACACACACACACATTACCCAACCTGTTCCCCAACTCTAACCCGACCCGTTACCCGACCCGTCACCCGAACCGTTACCCGACCCGTTACCCAACCCGTTACCCAACCCGTTCCCCAACTCTAACCCGACCCGTTACCCGACCCGTTACCCAACCCTTTATCCAAGCCGTTCCCCAACTCTAACCCGACCCGTTACCCGACCCGTCACCCGACCCGTTACCCGACCCGTCACCCGACCCGTTACCCGACCTGTTCCCCAACTCTAACCCGACCCGTTACCCGACCCGTTACCCGACCTGTTCCCCAACTGTAACCCGACCCGTTACCCGACCCGTTACCCGACCCGTTACCCAACCCGTTATCCAACCCGTTCCCCAACTCTAACCCGACCCGTTACCCGACCCGTCACCCGACCCGTTACCCGACCTGTTCCCCAACTCTAACCCGACCCGTTACCCGACCCGTTACCCAACCTGTTACCCAACCTGTTCCCCAACCCGTTACCCGACCCGTTACCCAACCTGTTACCCAACCTGTTCCCCAACCCGTTACCCAACCTATTACCCGGCACATGAACAGTGACACTGGGCTCCATGTTAGTCTCAGCTCCTCTCCAGTTTGTCTTCATGTCTTCATTGGGTGAAGGTCCAGCAGCTGCTCTCTGGAGCGTAGCTGATCCTCTTCACGCTTCACTGCTGAGGACCATTGTGTGTTCTGCAGCTTCACACAGGAGACCCCCCCCCATAGCCCTCTATTGTCCAACGGAACCCCGGGAAGTGAAGCCACGTTTCATAGTGGCCAAACGGTGTAACTACATCAGCTCCATAACACTACCTTATCCTCCTAAAAATGAAGATAGGTTGATTGATAGGAGGCGGGGCTTGTTGATAGGATGCTGGGCTTGTTGATAGGAGGCTGGGCTTGTTGATAGGAGGTGGGGCTTGTTGATAGGATGCTGGGCTTGTTGATAGGAGGCGGGGCTTGTTGATAGGAGGCTGGGCTTGTTTACAGTGGACAAAGCAAATAGACAGTATCGTAACTAAAAGGGGAAGGAGCATAGCTGTGACGAGAAAATGTACAAAGTATGTAACAGCAACCACTTTGAAACAAGTCATTCAGTCTCTGGTTTTGTCACATCTTGAGTACTGTCCAGTCACATGGTCATCAGCAGCAAAAACACATTTACAGAAATTACAAATAGCTCAAAACCAGGCTGCCAGACTCGCTCTCCACTGTTCGAAGCACACTCATATTGGAGTTATA
>NC_136909.1:570216-592716 GCF_949606895.1 Notothenia rossii | reverse complement strand
ACATCAGACGGGTTGAGAGTGGGTTTCTTAAGGAGAGGGTTTACTCTTGCCTCCTTGAGACTGTTTGGAAAGTGACCAGAAGTTAGAGAAGTGTTGATGAAACAATCCACAAAGGGATTAAACTGTTTAAACGGATTCTGCCGATGTGTTTATGTGGATTCAAAAGTCGTAAATAATCTACAAAATGGAGGAGACCGATCTGATAGGAGCAACTGAGACAAATAATCCAACTGAGACCGGCATGGACGATGACTATGTTTTAAAAATGTGCTTATCCAGAAAAGCCTGGTTTAATAATAATAATAATAATAATAATAATAATAGATTTAATTTGTTAGCGCTTTTACAGGTGCTCAAAGACGCTTTACAGATAATAGAGAAGAGAAAAGAAAAGAGAAGAAAGGAAGAACAAATAAATATATAGTTAAAGTTAAAATCAGATAATACAAAAACAATCACACATGAAAAGCCAGATTGAAGAGGTGAGTTTTTGTGAGTGTTTTGAAGGTGGTGAGGTCGGGGCAGTCTCTGATGGGTTGTGGGAGTGAGTTCCAGAGGGAGGGGGCAGCAACGGAGAAGGCTCTATCCCCCCAGGTCCGGTGCTTGGTGCGGGTGGGGATGGATAGGAGGTTGGCTTCTGATGAGCGGAGGCAGCGGGAAGGGGTGTGGTGGTGCAGCAGGTCTGTGAGGCAGGGGGAAGGGGTGTGGTGGTGCAGCAGGTCTGTGAAGTAGGGGGAAGGGGTGTGGTGGTGCAGCAGGTCTGTGAGGTAGGGGGAAGGGGTGTGGTGGTGCAGCAGGTCTGTGAGGTAGGGGGAAGGGGTGTGGTGGTGCAGCAGGTCTGTGAGGTAGGGGGAAGGGGTGTGGTGGTGCAGCAGGTCTGTGAGGTGGGGGGAAGGGGTGTGGTGGTGCAGCAGGTCTGTGAGGTAGGGGGAAGGGGTGTGGTGGTGCAGCAGGTCTGTGAGGTAGGGGGAAGGGGTGTGGTGGTGCAGCAGGTCTGTGAGGTGGGGGGAAGGGGTGTGGTGGTGCAGCAGGTCTGTGAGGCAGGGGGAAGGGGTGTGGTGGTGCAGCAGGTCTGTGAGGTAGGGGGGAAGGGGTGTGGTGGTGCAGCAGGTCTGTGAGGTGGGGGGAAGGGGTGTGGTGGTGAAGCAGGTCTGTGAGGTAGGGGGGAAGGGGTGTGGTGGTGCAGCAGGTCTGTGAGGTAGGGGGGAAGGGGTGTGGTGGTGCAGCAGGTCTGTGAGGTAGGGGGAAGGGGTGTGGTGGTGCAGCAGGTCTGTGAGGTAGGGGGGAAGGGGTGTGGTGGTGCAGCAGGTCTGTGAGGTAGGGGGAAGGGGTGTGGTGGTGCAGCAGGTCTGTGAGGTAGGGGGGAAGGGGTGTGGTGGTGCAGCAGGTCTGTGAGGTAGGGGGGAAGGGGTGTGGTGGTGAAGCAGGTCTGTGAGGTGGGGGGAAGGGGTGTGGTGGTGCAGCAGGTCTGTGAGGTAGGGGGGAAGGGGTGTGGTGGTGAAGCAGGTCTGTGAGGTGGGGGGAAGGGGTGTGGTGGTGCAGCAGGTCTGTGAGGTAGGGGGAAGGGGTGTGGTGGTGCAGCAGGTCTGTGAGGTAGGGGGAAGGGGTGTGGTGGTGAAGCAGGTCTGTGAGGTGGGGGGAAGGGGTGTGGTGGTGCAGCAGGTCTGTGAGGTAGGGGGAAGGGGTGTGGTGGTGCAGCAGGTCTGTGAGGTAGGGGGGGGGGGTGTGGTGGTGAAGCAGGTCTGTGAGGTAGGGGGAAGGGGTGTGGTGGTGAAGCAGGTCTGTGAGGTGGGGGGAAGGGGTGTGGTGGTGCAGCAGGTCTGTGAGGTAGGGGGAAGGGGTGTGGTGGTGCAGCAGGTCTGTGAGGTAGGGGGGGGGGGGGTGTGGTGGTGCAGCAAGTCTGTGAGGTAGGGGGAAGGGGTGTGGTGGTGCAGCAGGTCTGTGAGGTAGGGGGAAGGGGTGTGGTGGTGCAGCAGGTGTGTGAGGTAGGGGGAAGGGGTGTGGTGGTGAAGCAGGTCTGTGAGGTAGGGGGAAGGGGTGTGGTGGTGCAGCAGGTCTGTGAGGTAGGGGGAAGGGGTGTGGTGGTGCAGCAGGTCTGTGAGGTAGGGGGAAGGGGTGTGGTGGTGCAGCAGGTCTGTGAGGTGGGGGGAAGGGGTGTGGTGGTGCAGCAGGTCTGTGAGGTAGGGGGAAGGGGTGTGGTGGTGCAGCAGGTCTGTGAGGTAGGGGGGGGGGGTGTGGTGGTGCAGCAAGTCTGTGAGGTAGGGGGGGGGGGGGGTGTAGTGGTGCAGCAGGTCTGTGAGGTGGGGGGAAGGGGTGTGGTGGTGCAGCAGGTCTGTGAGGTAGGGGGGGGGGCTGGTTGTTGAGGGCTTTGTGAGTAACGAGGAGGACTTTGAAGTGGATTCTTTGACGGACGGGGAGCCAGTGGAGGTTCTGGAGGATGGGAGTGATGTGGTCTCGGAGCGGGTGTGGGTGAGGAGGGGGGCAGCAGAGTTCTGGATATGTTGGAGTTTACTGAGGAGGTTGGATGGTATGCCGTAGAGAAGTGGTTCTCAACCTTTTTACACCAAGTACCACCATATGACCAATGTTAAAATACAGTCCATGCAGGACTCGGAGGCAAATGTACTCTCTCTCTCTCTCTCTCTCTCTCTCTCTCTCTCTCTCTCTCTCTCTCACTCACTCTCTCACTCTCTCTCACACTCACCACAAGTGAGAATATAAAGAACAAAATAATAACTTATTCTCACACAACAAATGTCAACTGTACACACATGTCATTTCCTGGACCTATACCAAAGTGTGAATGTAGGCCTCCTGCAACAGCCCACATCGTAACAGAAAATGTCCTCTTGGGAATTCAGTTCCAATAATAATGAAGCCTCCAGGAGCAGATGAGCCTAAGGGCTATAGCTCATCTTCAGTCTGCTGATGTTTGCTATTGCCATTTCTGTGGTGGCAAAGTAAAAAAGAAAAGAGATAAGAAAAAAGACAACAATTAAGGACAAGTGTGCTTGTTCAGCGTTTGACCTCGGTCACAGCCTTCTCTCCATCCTTTGAGCAAAGCCTTCTTCCTGAGTCACTTCCCTCCTCCATCACAGCGGCTGTGCATATCACTTTTGCGTTGCTTGCGGAGCCTGCGCTTGTGCTCGGTTGATGACTGTCCTCCTCTTCATTCACTTGTTCACTTTCTCTGGTGATATTCTCCTCTGTACCTCTCTTCTGAATATCTCCCGTTTTGAGCCACGTTTTTAACATCACTCAGCTTTCTTCTTTCTTTAGCTTGCTTGCAACGTTAGCGGGTAGTAAGGTCGTAATTAGCAACGCCAGAAAAAAAAAAAAAAATGTTCTCGTTTCTAAATCTAAAAACAACAATAGCCTATTAGAACTAATTTAAACCACAGTTTCAATTATCTCAAGCTTATTATCATTCGTTGTAGTATTTTGATAGTATGATTTATTTTGTAGTTAATGTTATTCAATCAAGCCTCAAACTGATGGCACTTGCCCTATAGCCTGTTTTAAATTGAAGTTGTCTGAGATCCTTACCATCAGCTGCTGTTGCAGTAATACGTAGTGTACCTTAATGTCCCAAATGTGCACAATGTAGTGACTGCTTTTCGTCTTGTTGTTTACTTAGTTGTGTGTCCTGTATTTTATATGTCTGTGTTATGTGTAAAGGTTAAAGGTGGGGTAGGTACGTTTGAGAAACCGGCTCGAGATACACTTTTTGTTATATTCCATGGAATGCTCTTAACATCCCGATAGCAATGAATATCGGAAGTGCTTTGACAACAAATCCATAAAAAAAATTCATTTGTGGAAGGCTTTGTAAGGAAGTGGCATATTTTTTGCGGTTGTGTATTTTCAAATTCTAGCTCACTCGAGCTGGTTTCTCCAAAATTACCTACAGTACCCCACCTTTGAATAAAAAAAAATATAGAATAGAATTTTTTTTTTTTTTTTATTAATCTTTAATTTTTTTAAATTTTTTGATATGTCAGATTCCTCCACGTACCACTAGTGGGAGCTGGCGTACCACCAGTGGTACGCGTACCACAGGTTGAGAACCACTGCCATAGAGGATGCTGTTGCAGTAGTCGAGTCGTGATGTGATGACTGCATGAATCAGGGTTTCAGCAGCAGAGGAGGAGAGTGATGGGCGGAGACGGGCAGTGTGTTTGAGGTGGAAAAAGGCGGTCCTGGTGATGTGATTTATGTGGTGGTTGAATTTGAGCTGACTGTCGAAAATGACTCTGAGGTTGCGGATGTGAGGGGGGGGAGATAGAGTGTGGCTGTCAATGGTGAAGTGGAAATTCTGGATGTCTTTGATCCGGGATGGGGGGCCGATGATGATGATGTCTGATTTGGCACTGTTCAGTTGGAGATAGTTTTTTTGCATCCATGCTTTTATTTCTGAGAGGCAGTTGGTGAGAGTGGAGTGTGTTGTGGGGGTGATGGTTTTTGTTGAGATATAAAGTTGGATGTCATCGGCGTAGCAGTGAAATTGAAGGATTGTTTAGACACTTTACGGGCAGAAGAAACATTTCTATTAAAGATAGAATTATACATTTCTGTCTTTTTATGCCTTTAATAGCTACTAACTTGAATCTTTATCAAAATTAATTAATCAATTATTTTTTATATTTTATTGTAATGTAGAGACAAGGCTTTTAGCGACAATCATGTATTGCGTCACAATTATATGTAAAAAATAAAAAAGTATATAAAAGTCTAAATATGATATTTGGCCTCAAATCATCTGAGGCCTGGCGCAGGGGGGCGCACCCCCCAGGTCGGGGACCAGTGGACGACACACACAGTTTAGGGTTAAAGAGGCTGCAGCTTCAATCAATCAATCAATCAACAACTTTATTAATCCCGCAAGGGGCAATTGGTTATGAGCAGCAGCTTATGTCATGTACACAGGCAGGAACATACAAGAAGAAAACACACAGATACACCCGGGAGCACAGATGTGGATAATTCCAATTTACACTATAAATAGTTCATAGCATCACAATAATAAACACCGTGTTTGTGTTCTAAAGACTGAATATAAATGTTGTAATGCTCTCCAGTACTCTGGCGTTCCTCAGGGAGGCGTCGCAGGGCCTCTCTCTCTCTGCTTGATGTCTCTGTAAGCAGTCTCTTAACCAGCGATGGTTTCAGGTTACTGTTTATCAGGTCAGGACCTAAAGGGCCAAATCCCTTTATCGTTTTATAGACTATACACAGGTATATGATCCTGAATAAGAAAATACGAGGTAACCGTGTTGGTGTCTCTGACGGTTGGTGTTGGTGTCTCTGACGGTTGCTGATGGTGTCTCTGACGGTTGGTGTTGGTGTCTCTGACGGTTGGTGTTGGTGTCTCTGACGGTTGGTGTTGGTGTCTCTGACGGTTGGTGTTGGTGTCTCTGACGGTTGGTGTCTCTGACGGTTGGTGTCTCTGACGGTTGGTGTTGTCCCTGACGGTTGGTGTTGTCTCTGACGGTTGGTGTTGTCCCTGACGGTTGGTGTTGGTGTCTCTGATGGTTGGTGTTGTCTCTGACGGTTGGTGTTGTCTCTGACGGTTGGTGTTGTCCCTGACGGTTGGTGTTGGTGTCTCTGACGGTTGGTGTTGTCTCTGACGGTTGGTGGTGGTGTCTCTGACGGTTGGTGTCTCTGACGGTTGGTGGTGTCTCTGACGGTTGGTGGTGTCTCTGACGGTTGGTGTTGTCTCTGACGGTTGGTGGTGTCTCTGACGGTTGGTGGTGTCTCTGACGGTTGGTGTTGTCTCTGACGGTTGGTGGTGTCTCTGACGGTTGGTGGTGTCTCTGACGGTTGGTGTTGTCTCTGACGGTTGGTGGTGTCTCTGACGGTTGGTGGTGTCTCTGACGGTTGGTGGTGTCTCTGACGGTTGGTGTTGTCTCTGACGGTTGGTGGTGTCTCTGACGGTTGGTGTTGTCTCTGACGGTTGGTGGTGTCTCTGACGGTTGGTGGTGTCTCTGACGGTTGGTGGTGTCTCTGACGGTTGGTGGTGTCTCTGACGGTTGGTGTTGTTGTTGTTGTCTCTGATAGTTGGTGGTGTCTCTTACGGTTGTTGTTGTTGTTGTTGTTGTTGTTGTCTCTGATGGTTGTTGTTGTCTCTGATAGTTGGTGTTGTCTCTGACGGTTGTTGTTGTTGTTGTTGTTGTTGTTGTCTCTGATGGTTGGTGTTGTCTCTTACGGTTGTTGTTGTTGTTGTTGTTGTTGTTGTTGTCTCTGATGGTTGGTGTTGTCTCTGATAGTTGTTGTTGTCTCTGATGGTTGTTGTTGTCTCTGACGGTTGGTGTTGTCCCTGACGGTTGTTGTTGTCTCTTATGGTTGTTGTTGTTGTTGTTGTTGTTGTTGTTGTCTCTGATGGTTGGTGTTGTCTCTGATAGTTGGTGTTGTCTCTTACGGTTGTTGTTGTTGTTGTTGTTGTTGTTGTCTCTGATGGTTGGTGTTGTCTCTTACGGTTGTTGTTGTTGTTGTTGTTGTTGTTGTTGTTGTCTCTGATGGTTGGTGTTGTCTCTTACGGTTGTTGTTGTTGTTGTTGTTGTCTCTGATGGTTGGTGTTGTCTCTTACGGTTGTTGTTGTTGTTGTTGTTGTTGTCTCTGATGGTTGGTGTTGTCTCTTACGGTTGTTGTTGTTGTTGTTGTTGTTGTCTCTGATGGTTGGTGTTGTCTCTTACGGTTGTTGTTGTTGTTGTTGTTGTTGTTGTTGTCTCTGATGGTTGGTGTTGTCTCTTACGGTTGTTGTTGTTGTTGTTGTTGTTGTCGTCTCTGATGGTTGGTGTTGTCTCTGATAGTTGTTGTTATCTCTGATGGTTGTTGTTGTCTCTGATAGTTGTTGTTGTCTCTGATGGTTGTTGGTGTTGTGTTTACAGGTGTGTGATGCGGCGGCAGCGTTGCGGTAGCCAGGAGTCGTTGCTAAGCGCTGGCTGTGTGTCGTCTCTGGAGCTCAGGATGGACCAATCAGTTATCATCAAACCAGTCCACTCCTCCCTGCTGGGACAGGACTACTGCTTTGAGGTAACACACACACACACACACACACACACACACACACACACACACACACACACACACACACACACACACACACACACACACACACACACACACACACACACACACACACACACACACACACACACACACACACACACACACACACACACACACACACACACACACACACACACACACACACATCCACTCAGTTAGGCACCTCCCTTTCAGAACAACACTATGAGCATGTATTACAAGAACTGGAAGCCAAAATGACCCGACGCTCTCGAGAGCAAAATGTTCCAAATTACCCATCATGCCTTGCTGTTAGAGCAGGAGTACTGTTTCATAGAGAGCAGTGTAGTTTCCCTTAAGCCCGCCTCCTCTCTGTCACTCAGATGAATGGAGAGAGGAACTAACGGTGTATTCAGCTTTAAGAACATTTAATACAGGCTATTAAAGAGTTCATACTGGGGAGTTTATTTAGTTTAAAAATGATCCGCTGATTGACAGACGTCTCTTTCCCAATGCAAGTCAATGGGAAAAAGGCTTGTTGGGCCCAGTGACGTCACAGACTGACAGGAAGTTGTAGTACCGCCGATTGGCCACAATAAATATTTGCCCTGCTTACTTCCTGGGGCTTGACTTTGACCCCTGAACCTTCCATGGTGCTGACCTCTGACCCTGTCTCCCAGGTCACGACCTCCACAGGAACAAAGTGCTTCTCCTGCCGCTCGGCTGCAGAGCGAGACAAATGGATGGAGAACCTGCGCAGAGCCGTGCACCCGAACAAGGACAACAGCAGGAGGCTCGAGAACGTGCTGACGGTGTGGGTGATCGAGGCCAAAGACCTGCCAGCCAAGAAGAGGTGCTGTACACGTCTATAACATGTGACTGTGCACGTCTATAACATGTGACTGTACACGTCTATAACATTTTACTGTAAATGTCTATAACATGTGACTGCACGTCTATAACATGTAACTATACACGTATATAACATGTGACTGTGCACGTCTATAACATTTTACTGTACACATCTATAATATGTGACTGTACACGTCTATAATATGTGACTGTACACATCTATAATATGTGACTGTACACGTCTATAACATGTGACTGTACATGTATATAACATGTGACTGTACACGTCTATAATATGTGACTGTACACGTCTATAATATGTGAATATACACATCTATAATATGTGACTGTACACGTCTATAACATGTGACTGTACATGTCTATAACATGTGACTGTACACGTCTATAACATTTTACTGTAAATGTCTATAACATGTGACTGCACGTCTATAACATGTGACTGTACACGTCTATAACATGTGACTGTACACGTCTATAACATTTTACTGTAAATGTCTATAACATGTGACTGCACGTCTATAACATGTGACTTTGCACGTCTATAACATTTTACTGTACACATCTATAACATGTGACTGTACACGTCTATAACATGTGACTATACACGTCTATAACATTTTACTGTACACATCTATAACATGTGACTGTACACGTCTATAACATGTGACTGTGCACGTCTAACATTTTACTGTACACGTCTATAACATGTGACTGCACGTCTATAACATGTGACTGTGCACGTCTATAACATTTTACTGTACACATCTATAACATGTGACTGTACACATCTATAACATGTGACTGTACATGTCTATAACATGTGACTGTACACGTCTATAACATGTGACTATACACGTCAATAACATGTGACTGTGCACGTCTATAACATTTTACTGTACACATCTATAACATGTGACTGTACACGTCTATAACATGTGACTGTACATGTCTATAACATGTGACTGTACACGTCTATAACATGTGACTGTACACGTCTATAACATGTGACTGTACACGTCTATAACATGTGACTGTACACGTCTATAACATGTGACTGTACACATCTATAACATGTGAATGTACACGTTTATAACATGTGACTATACACATCTATAATATGTGACTGTACACGTCTATAATATGTGACTGTACACATCTATAATATGTGACTGTACACATCTATAACATGTGACTGTACATGTCTATAACATGTGACTGTATACGTCTATAACATGTGACTGTACACGTCTATAACATGTGACTGTACACGTCCATAATATGTGACTATACACATCTATAATATGTGACTGTACACGTCTATAACATGTGACTGTACACGTCTATAACATGTGACTGTACACGTTTATAACATGTGACTATACACATCTATAATATGTGACTGTACACGTCCATAATATGTGACTATACACATCTATAATATGTGACTGTACACGTCTATAACATGTGACTGTACACGTCTATAACATGTGACTGTACACGTTTATAACATGTGACTATACACATCTATAATATGTGACTATACACATCTATAATATGTGACTGTACACGTCTATAACACGTGACTGTACATGTCTATAACATGTGACTGTACACATCTATAACATGTGACTGTACACGTCTATAACACGTGACTGTACATGTCTATAACATGTGACTGTACACATCTATAACATGTGACTGTACACATCTATAACATGTGACTGTACACGTTTATAACATGTGACTATACACATCTATAATATGTGACTGTACACGTCTATAACATGTGACTGTACATGTATATAACATGTGACTGTACACGTCTATAATATGTGACTGTACACGTCTATAACATGTGACTATACACATCTATAACATGTGACTGTACACATCTATAACATGTGACTGTACACGTTTATAACATGTGACTGTACACATCTATAACATGTGACTGTACACGTTTATAACATGTGACTGTACACGTCTATAACATGTGACTGCACGTCTATAACATGTGACTGTACACATCTATAACATGTGACTATACACATCTATAACATGTGACTGTACACATCTATAACATGTGACTGTACACGTTTATAACATGTGACTGTACACGTCTATAACATGTGACTGCACGTCTATAACATGTGACTGTACACATCTATAACATGTGACTATACACATCTATAACATGTGACTGTGCACGTATATAACATGTGACTGCACGTCTATAACATGTGACTGTACACATCTATAACATGTGACTTTACACGTCTATAACATGTGACTTTACACGTCTATAACATGTGACTATACACGTCTATAACATGTGACTTTGCACGTCTATAACATGTGACTGCACGTCTATAACATGTGACTGTACACATCTATAACATGTGACTTTACACGTCTATAACATGTGACTTTACACGTCTATAACATGTGAC
The DNA here is from genome assembly GCF_949606895.1 of Notothenia rossii. NCBI lineage: Eukaryota > Metazoa > Chordata > Actinopteri > Perciformes > Nototheniidae > Notothenia > Notothenia rossii. Next base: position 582,367 of record NC_136909.1, on the reverse strand, counting down.
GATACACGTCTATAACATGTGACTGTACACGTATATAACATGTGACTGCACGTCTATAACATGTGACTGTACACATCTATAACATGTGACTTTACACGTCTATAACATGTGACTTTACACGTCTATAACATGTGACTATACACGTCTATAACATGTGACTTTGCACGTCTATAACATGTGACTGCACGTCTATAACATGTGAGTATACACATCTATAACATGTGACTGTACACGTCTATAACATGTGACTGCACGTCTATAACATGTGACTATACACGTCTATAACATGTGACTGTACACGTCTATAACATGTGACTGTACACGTCTATAACATGTGACTGCACGTCTATAACATGTGACTGTACACATCTATAACATGTGACTGTGCATGTCTATAACATGTGACTGCACGTCTATAACATGTGAATGTAAATGTCTATAACATGTGACTATACACGTCTATAACATGTGACTTTGCACGTCTATAACATGTGACTGTACACGTCTATAACATGTGAGTATACACATCTATAACATGTGACTATACACATCTATAACATGTGACTGTACACGTCTATAACATGTGACTATAGACGTCTATAACATGTGACTGTACACATCTATAACATGTGACTATACACGTCTATAACATGTGACTTTGCACGTCTATAACATGTGACTGTACACATCTATAACATGTGACTATACACATCTATAACATGTGACTGCACGTCTATAACATGTGACTGCACGTCTATAACATGTGACTGTACACATCTATAACATGTGACTGTACACATCTATAACATGTGACTGTACACATCTATAACATGTGACTATACACATCTATAACATGTGACTGTGCATGTCTATAACATGTGACTGTACACATCTATAACATGTGACTATACACATCTATAACATGTGACTGTGCACGTCTATAACATGTGACTGCACGTCTATAACATGTGACTGTACACATCTATAACATGTGACTCTACCCCTTAAAACATGTATGTTATATCATGTGGAGATATAACAGTATAACAAGTGTAAACAGAATAGCAATGTAATAACATATGTAATAACAACAATGTTATAACCCCCCCGCCTGCAGGTACTTCTGCGAGCTGTGTCTGGATGACAGTCTGTACGCTCGGACGTCCTGTAAGCTGAAGACGGACACCATTTTCTGGGGCGAGCGCTTCGACTTCAGCAGCCTGCCCTCCGTCAGCGCCGTCACGCTGCACCTATACAAGGACACAGACCGCAAGAGGAAGAAGGACAAGAGCAGCTACGTGGGGCTGGTGAACATCCCCGTTGCCACGGTGACCGGCCGCCAGCTGGTGGAGAAGTGGTATTCAGTGAGCACGCCCAGCACCATCCGCGGTGGGTGGAGTAACATTTAATAAAAATGTGCATTTCTTATCTACAAGGAGCCCAGAAATGATGGTCGGTCAGGCAAACAATGAAGTGTTTCATATGTTACTGCAGCGACTACAGTCACTACTTTGACTTTAATTTTACAACTGTTTACCTTGACGACTGACGTTAGCATCATTAGCAGCGAGGAAATGTTTTAACATTACAACTCATTAGCATAATTAGCATCGTTAGCATCGTTAGCATCATTAGCATCATCAGCTGTGAGGAAATGTTTCCCACAGATGTACTGACTGGGTCCCATTGACCTCCATCCTCTCTGTGGAACCTGAAATCACATCTCTGAACTCCTCACTGACTCCTGCTCCCAGGGTCTTCTCACTTCCTGTTTCCTGTTGCAGGGAAGTCCTCTGTGCCGTCTGTGCGTATCAAGGCACGGTACCAGAGCATCGTGATTCTGCCCATGGAACAGTACAAGGAGTTCGCCGAGTACATCAGCTCCAACTACCTGCTGCTCTGCTGCAGCCTGGAGGCCTCCATCAGCCTCAGGAGCAGAGAGGAGCTCTCTGCTGCTCTGGTGCACATCCTGCACAGCACAGGGAAGGCCAAGGTACACACACACACACACACACACACACACACACACACACACACACACACACACACACACACACACACACACACACACACACACACACACACACACACACACACACACACACACACACACACACACACACACACACACACACACACACACACACACCAGGAAGTGTCATCTTCCAGAGTTAATTTTGTTCTGTAAATCCTAAAGTTGTCAGATGAGGTATTTAGTGTATTATTGATACACGCACCTGGGAGGTTTCACACCTCATGACGCTGAGGCGGTTTCATAGAGACACAACATTTCAAGTGCTGCTACTAAATCAAATGAACTTTCACGCAGGACTTCCTCACCGACCTGATGATGTCAGAGGTGGACCGTTGCCGTGACAATGACCAGCTGATCTTCAGAGAGAACACTCTGGCAACAAAGAGCATCGAGGAATACCTGAAGCTGATTGGACAGAAGTACCTGCAGGACGCCCTCGGTACTGCACTCAGTACTCACTGTACTCACTGTACACACAGTACTCACTGTACACACTGTACACAGTACTCACTGTGCACTCAGTACTCACTTTACTTACTGTACACACAGTAGTCACTGTACTCACTGTACACACTGTACTTACTGTACACACAGTACTCACTGTACTCACTGTACACACTGTACACACAGTACTCACTGTACTCAGTACTCACTGTACACACAGTACTCACTGTACACACTGTACACAGTACTCACTGTACTCACTGTACACACTGTACACAGTACTCACTGTACTCACTGTACACAGTACTCACTGTACACACTGTACACACAGTACTCACTGTACTCAGTACTCACTGTACACACAGTACTCACTGTACATACTGTACTCACTGTACTCACTGTACTCACTGTACTCACTGTACTCACTGTACACACAGTACTCTGTATACTCATGTTAGCGAAGAGTCCAGGTTGAATATATCATCAAACCTTAAGTTATTAATGAATATGATTAACTCTAACTGTATGTGTGTGTGTGTGTGTGTGTGTGTGTGTGTGTGTGTGTGTGTGTGTGTGTGTGTGTGTGTGTGTGTGTGTGTGTGTGTGTGTGTAGGGGAGTTCATTAAAGCTCTGTATGAGTCTGATGAGAACTGTGAGGTGGACCCGTCCCGCTGTGCGACCTCTGACCTCTCCGAGCACCAAGCGAACCTGAGGATGTGCTGCGAGCTGGCCTTCTGCAAGATCCTGGACTCCTACAGGTAACACACACACTCACGCACACACACACACACACACACACACACACACACACACACACACACACACACACACACACACACACACACACACACACACACACACACACACACACACACACACACACACATACACACACACACACACACACACACACACACACACACACTCACACACACACACAGACACACACACACACACACACACACACACACACACACGATAAGATGTACTTAATGTATATAACACATACATTAAATATACCCCGCCCCACAGGGTGTTCCCTCGAGAGCTGAAGGAGGTGTTTGCGTCATGGCGACAGGAGTGCAGTAACCGGGGGCGACCAGATATCAGTGAGCGCCTGATCAGCGCCTCGCTCTTCCTGCGCTTCCTGTGTCCCGCTGTAATGTCTCCCTCCATGTTCGACCTGATGCAGGAGTTCCCCGACGAGCGCTCCGCACGGACCCTCACCCTCATCGCCAAGGTCATCCAGACCCTCGCCAACTTCAGCAAGTGAGCAGGGCTTTTATTCTGAAGGAGCTGGAGGGCTTTTATTCTGAAGGGCTGGGCGGGTTTTATTCCGAAGGAGCTGGAGGGCTTTTATTCTGAAGGGCTGGGGGGGTTTTATTCCGAAGGGCTGGGGGGGTTTTATTCTGAAGGAGCTGGAGGGCTTTTATTCTGAAGGGCTGGGGGGGTTTTATTCTGAAGGAGCTGGAGGGCTTTTATTCTGAAGGGCTGGGGGGGGTTTACTGTGAAGGAGCTGGAGGGCTTTTATTCCGAAGGAACTGGAGGGCTTTTATTCTGAAGGAGCTGGAGGGCTTTTATTCTGAAGGGCTGGGGGGGTTTTACTGTGAAGGAGCTGGAGGGCTTTTATTCTGAAGGAGCTGGAGGGCTTTTATTGTGAAGGAGCTGGAGGGCTTTTATTCTGAGGGAGCTGGAGGGCTTTTATTCTGAAGGAGCTGGAGGGCTTTTTATTGTGAAGGAGCTGGAGGGCTTTTATTGTGAAGGAGCTGGAGGGCTTTTATTCTGAAGGGCTGGGGGGGTTTTATTCTGAAGGAGCTGGAGGGCTTTTATTCTGAAGGGCTGGGGGGGTTTTATTCTGAAGGAGCTGGAGGGCTTTTATTCTGAAGTGCTGGGGGGGGGTTACTGTGAAGGAGCTGGAGGGCTTTTATTCTGAAGGAGCTGGAGGGCTTTTATTCTGAAGGGCTGGGGGGGTTTTACTGTGAAGGAGCTGGAGGGCTTTTATTCTGAAGGAGCTGGAGGGCTTTTATTGTGAAGGGCTGGGGGGGTTTTACTGTGAAGGAGCTGGAGGGCTTTTATTCTGAAGGAGCTGGAGGGCTTTTATTGTGAAGGAGCTGGAGGGCTTTTATTCTGAAGGAGCTGGAGGGCTTTTATTCTGAAGGGCTTGGGGGGTTTTATTCTGAGGGAGCTGGAGGGCTTTTATTCTGAAGGGCTTGGGGGGTTTTATTCTGAGGGAGCTGGAGGGCTTTTATTCTGAAGGGCTTGGGGGGTTTTATTCTGAAGGAGCTCGAGGGCTTTTTATTGTGAAGGAGCTGGAGGGCTTTTATTCTGAAGGGCTTGGGGGGTTTTATTCTGAGGGAGCTGGAGGGCTTTTATTCTGAAGGAGCTGGAGGGCTTTTTATTGTGAAGGAGCTGGAGGGCTTTTATTGTGAAGGAGCTGGAGGGCTTTTTATTGTGAAGGAGCTGGAGGGCTTTTATTGTGAAGGAGCTGGAGGTCTTTTATTCTGAAGGAGCTGGAGGGCTTTTATTCTGAAGGAGCTGGAGGGCTTTTATTCTAAAGGAGCTGGAGGGCTTTTATTCCGAAGGAGCTGGAGGGCTTTTATTGTGAAGGAGCTGGAGGGCTTTTATTCTGAAGGAGCTGGAGGGCTTTTATTCTGAAGGAGCTGGAGGGCTTTTATTCTGAAGGAGCTGGAGGGCTTTTTATTGTGAAGGAGCTAGAGGGCTTTTATTCTGAAGGAGCTGGAGGGCTTTTATTCTGAAGGAGCTGGAGGGCTTTTATTGTGAAGGAGCTGGAGGGCTTTTTATTGTGAAGGAGCTGGAGGGCTTTTATTCTGAAGGAGCTGGAGGGCTTTTATTCTGAAGGAGCTGGAGGGCTTTTTATTGTGAAGGAGCTGGAGGGCTTTTATTCTGAAGGAGCTGGAGGGCTTTTTATTGTGAAGGAGCTGGAGGGCTTTTATTCTGAAGGAGCTGGAGGGCTTTTATTGTGAAGGAGCTGGAGGGCTTTTATTGTGAAGGAGCTGGAGGGCTTTTTATTGTGAAGGAGCTGGAGGGCTTTTATTGTGAAGGAGCTGGAGGGCTTTTTATTGTGAAGGAGCTGGAGGGCTTTTATTCTGAAGGAGCTGGAGGGCTTTTTATTGTGAAGGAGCTGGAGGGCTTTCATTCTGAAGGAGCTGGAGGGCTTTTATTCTGAAGGAGCTGGAGGGCTTTTTATTGTGAAGGAGCTGGAGGGCTTTTATTCTGAAGGAGCTGGAGGGCTTTTATTCTGAAGGAGCTGGAGGGCTTTTTATTGTGAAGGAGCTGGAGGGCTTTTATTTTTGAAGGGCTGGGGGGGGTTTACTGTGAAGGAGCTGGAGGGCTTTTATTCTGAAGGGCTGGGGGGGTTTTATTCTGAAGGAGCTGGAGGGCTTTTATTCTGAAGGGCTGGGGGGGTTTTATTCTGAAGGAGCTGGAGGGCTTTTATTCTGAAGGGCTGGGGGGGGTTTACTGTGAAGGAGCTGGAGGGCTTTTATTCTGAAGGGCTGGGGGGGTTTACTGTGAAGGAGCTGGAGGGCTTTTTATTCTGAAGGAGCTGGAGGGCTTTTATTCTGAAGGGCTGGGGGGGGGTTTACTGTGAAGGAGCTGGAGGGCTTTTATTCTGAAGGAGCTGGAGGGCTTTTATTCTGAAGGGCTGTGGGGGTTTTATTCTGAAGGAGCTGGAGGGCTTTTATTCTGAAGGGCTGGGGGGGTTTTACTGTGAAGGAGCTGGAGGGCTTTTATTCTGAAGGAGCTGGAGGGCTTTTATTGTGAAGGAGCTGGAGGGCTTTTATTCTGAGGGAGCTGGAGGGCTTTTATTCTGAAGGAGCTGGAGGGCTTTTATTCTGAGGGAGCTGGAGGGCTTTTATTCTGAAGGAGCTGGAGGGCTTTTATTCTGAAGGAGCTGGAGGGCTTTTATTCTGAGGGAGCTGGAGGGCTTTTATTCTGAAGGAGCTGGAGAGCTTTTTATTGTGAAGGAGCTGGAGAGCTTTTTATTCCGAAGGAGCTGGAGGGCTTTTTTTGTGAAGGAGCTGGAGGGCTTTTATTCTGAAGGAGCTGGAGGTCTTTTATTCTGAAGGAGCTGGAGGGCTTTTTATTCTGAAGGGCTGGGGGGGTTTTACTGTGAAGGAGCTGGAGGGCTTTTATTCTGAAGGGCTGGGGGGGTTTTATTCCGAAGGAGCTGGAGGGCTTTTATTCTGAAGGGCTGGGGGGGGTTTATTCTGAAGGAGCTGGAGGGCTTTTATTCTGAAGGGCTGGGGGGGGTTTACTGTGAAGGAGCTGGAGGGCTTTTATTCTGAGGGAGCTGGAGGGCTTTTATTGTGAAGGAGCTGGAGGGCTTTTATTGTGAAGGAGCTGGAGGGCTTTTATTCCGAAGGAGCTGGAGGGCTTTTATTCTGAAGGAGCTGGAGGGCTTTTATTGTGAAGGAGCTGGAGGGCTTTTATTCCGAAGGAGCTGGAGGGCTTTTATTGCGAAGGAGCTGGAGGGCTTTTATTGTGAAGGAGCTGGAGAAGGAGTTTTACCTGTGTCTCACCTGTGTCTCAACTGTGTCTCAACTGTGTCTCAACTGTGTCTCACCTGTGTCTCAACTGTGTCTCAACTGTGTCTCACTTGTGTCTCACCTGTATCTCACCTGTGTCTCACCTGTGTCTCACTTTTGTCTCAACTGTATCTCACCTGTGTCTCACTTGTGTCTCACCTGTGTCTCACCTGTGTCTCACTTGTGTCTCACCTGTGTCTCACCTGTGTCTCACCTGTGTCTCACCTGTGTCTCACTTGTGTCTCAACTGTGTCTCACCTGTGTCTCAACTGTGTCTCAACTGTATCTCACCTGTGTCTCACCTGTGTCTCACCTGTGTCTCATTTGTCTCTCACCTGTGTCTCAACTGTATCTCACCTGGGTCTCACTTGTGTCTCACCTGTGTCTCACATGTGTCTCACCTGTGTCTCAACTGTATCTCAACTGTATCTCCCCTGTGTCTCACTTGTGTCTCACCTGTATCTCACCTGTGTCTCACCTGTGTCTCACCTGTGTCTCAACTGTATCTCAACTGTATCTCCCCTGTGTCTCACTTGTGTCTCACCTGTATCTCACCTGTGTCTCACCTGTGTCTCACCTGTGTCTCAACTGTGTCTCAACTGTGTCTCACCTGTGTCTCACCTGTGTCTCACCTGTGTCTCAACTGTGTCTCACCTGTGTCTCACCTTTGTCTCATTTGTGTCTCACCTGTGTCTCAACTGTGTCTCAACTGTATCTCACCTGTGTCTCACTTGTGTCTCACCTGTGTATCACCTGTAGGTTCGGCACAAAAGAGGAATACATGCTGTTCATGAACGACTTCGTGGAGCGGCAGTGGAGCAGCATGCAGCGTTTCCTGCAGGAAATATCAAACCCCGACGGGCTGAACCACACGGCCGGGTTCGACGGATATATTGACCTCGGGAGGGAACTGTCCTCCCTGCACACCTTGCTGAGTGAACTCGACCAGGTAACTCACCTGTAGACCAGGTAACACAAATGTAGAGAGACCAGGTAACTCACCTGTAGAGAGACCAGGTAACTCACCTGTAGAGAGACCAGGTAACACACCTGTAGAGCAGGTAACACACCTGTAGAGAGACCAGGTAACTCACCTGTAGAGAGACCAGGTAACACACCTGTAGAGAGACCAGGTAACTCACCTGTAGAGAGACCAGGTAACTCACCTGTAGAGAGACCAGGTAACACACCTGTAGAGAGACCAGGTAACTCACCTGTAGAGAGACCAGGTAACACACCTGTAGAGCAGGTAACACACCTGTAGAGAGACCAGGTAACTCACCTGTAGAGAGACCAGGTAACACACCTGTAGAGAGACCAGGTAACACACCTGTAGAGAGACCAGGTAACTCACCTGTAGAGAGACCAGGTAATTAACCTGTAGAGAGACCAGGTAACACACCTGTAGAGCAGGTAACACACCTGTAGAGAGACCAGGTAACTCACATGTAGAGAGACCAGGTAACACACCTGTAGAGAGACCAGGTAACACACCTGTAGAGAGACCAGGTAACTCACCTGTAGAGAGACCAGGTAACACACCTGTAGAGAGACCAGGTAACTTACCTGTAGAGAGACCAGGTAACACACCTGTAGAGAGACCAGGTAACACACCTGTAGAGAGACCAGGTAACTCACCTGTAGAGAGACCAGGTAACACACCTGTAGAGAGACCAGGTAACTTACCTGTAGAGAGACCAGGTAACACACCTGTAGAGAGACCAGGTAACACACCTGTAGAGAGACCAGGTAACTTACCTGTAGAGAGACCAGGTAACACACCTGTAGAGAGACCAGGTAACTCACCTGTAGAGAGACCAGGTAACACACCTGTAGAGAGACCAGGTAACACACCTGTAGAGAGACCAGGTAACTCACCGGTAGAGAGACCAGGTAACACACCTGTAGAGAGACCAGGTAACTCACCTGTAGAGAGACCAGGTAACTCACCTGTAGAGAGACCAGGTAACACACCTGTAGAGAGACCAGGTAACTCACCTGTAGAGAAACCAGGTAACACACCTGTAGAGAGACCAGGTAACTCACCTGTAGAGAGACCAGGTAACTCACCTGTAGAGAGACCAGGTAACTCACCTGTAGAGAGACCAGTTAACTCACCTGTAGAGAGACCAGGTAACACACCTGTAGAGAGACCAGTTAACTCACCTGTAGAGAGACCAGATAACACACCTGTAGAGAGACCAGATAACTCACCTGTAGAGAGACCAGGTAACTTACCTACCTGTAGAACAGATAACTCACCTGTAGAAAGACCAGATTATATCTTTCTATCGCTAACTGCCTGTCTGTCTCTACCTGTATGTCTCCCTACCTGTCTCTCTACCTGTCTGTGTCTCTCTCTCTCTCTACCTGTCTGTCTCTCTACCTGTCTCTCTACCTATCTGTCTCTACCTGTTTCTCTACCTATCTTTCTCTACCTGTCTCTCTGTCTCTCTACATGTCTGTCTCTCTACCTGTTTCTCTACCTATCTCTCTGTCTCTCTACCTGTCTGTCTCTCTACCTATCTGTCTCTCTACCTGTTTCTCTACCTATCTATCTCTCTACCTGTTTCTCTACCTGTTTCTCTGCCTGTCTTTCTCTACCTGTCTCTATCTCTGCAGTCGTGCCTGGTGAAACTCGGTCCTCTCCCTCGGATCCTCAGGGAAGTGTCCGCGGCTCTGGCTAACCCTGGGGGCGGGGCTTATGTTGGGGGAGGGGCGTATGCTGGAGGCGGGGCATATGCTGGAGGTGGGGTGTATGCTGGGGGTGGGGCTTATGCTGGGGGCGTGTCCTCTCCGGAGCCTCAGCGAATGGTGTCCCCGCCCCCCATGTCCCCACCCCCCCTCTCCCCCCCCCTTTCCCCCCCTCTGGCCGCCTGTAATCCCTCCCTCGGCCTGCAGGGGGGTGTCGGATTGGACGGGGGGTGAGCAGCCTTTCCTGATAGTATTAGCATCTAGCTAAAATGACAGAAAACATGCCTGACCAATCGATTCCTTTACAAGAGATAAACAAAGTCTATACTGTCATTATTATTATTTTCAATTCGTGTGTGTGTGTGTGTGTGTGTCTGTGTGTGTGCATGTGTGTGTGTATGTGTGTATGTGTGTGTGTGTGTGTGTGTGTGTGTGTGTGTGTGTGTGTGTGTGTGTGTGTGTGTGTGTGTGTGTGTGTGTGTGTGTGTCTGTGTGTGTGTGTGTGTGTGTGTGTGTGTGTGTGTGTGTGTGTGTGTGTGTGTGTGTGTGTGTGTGTGTGTGTGTGTGTGTGTGTGTGTGTGTGTGTGTGTGTGTGTGTGTAGTTTGGTAGACTTCACCAGGCTTCCCTCTCCGACTCCAGAGAACAAAGACTTGTTTTTCGTCACGAAAGGGTCCAGCCTTCAGCCCGCATCAGGTGACCTTTGACCTCTAACTTCTGTCTGTGACCTTTGACCTCTAACCCGATTCTGTGACCGCTAACGCTGGCTAGCTAACCCTCACCTGACAGGTGTTATAAACATGAGCTTAGTGTGTTCGAACCTGAAGCAGAAAGGGGGCGGGGCTTGTGGTGGGAATGTATGGAGACACAATAACATAATAATGAAATGGAGAGGAAACCTTTCCGTCATACTGAAATGGAGATTCTGGAAATAAACAGTGTTTTAGGGACTTTATCCTTAAAGAAGGTAAACCGTCACAGAGTCCAGCAGTCTGCATCAGGGGGTCTGCAGAGGGTCTGCTGAGGGTCTGCATCAGGGGGTCTGCAGAGGGTCTGCAGAGGGTCTGCATCAGGGGGTCTGCAGAGGGTCTGCAAAGGGTCTGAGATCCACATCTAAACACCAAGAATACAAGAGGAGGGGCTGAGACAAAGATGAACATACTCTATATAGGATTCTTTTAAACACATCTGCTATATGGAGAAACATCATGTCTGCTGTCCACTAAAGATAAGACCACTGACCTTAGAACAGCTGACTTCAGAACAGCTCTCACACCATGTAAGACTCATTTAGGTTGCCGCCAGTGGCGTAACTATCGACGGTGCAGCTGGTGCAACGCACCTGGGCCCAGAGCTGGCCAGGGGCCCAGAGCCGGCCAGGGGCCCAGAGCCGGCCAGGGGCCCAGAGCTGGCCAGGGGCCCAGAGCCGGCCAGGGGCCCAGAGCCGGCCAGGGGCCCAGAGCCGGCCAGGGGCCCAGAGCCGGCCAGGGGCCCAGAGCCGGCCAGGGGCCCATCCAAAAAAAAGAAAAAAAAATGGATAATCATTTTTTTTTTAATAGAACTTAAAAAGTTTGGCAGCATTATAACAAATGTAATAGTGTTTATAATGTACAGCACACCAAAGCACAAGAGCTGCACTCAAAAGAGAAAGGACAAGAGAGAGTGTGTGTCCGTGCGTGTGTGAGCGCATCAGCGTGCACTTATGTTTGGGGCAATGGGGGGCCCAAAAACAATATGTGGCCAATCACAACCTTGTTACGCCACTGGTTGTTGCTGCCACCTGCAGTTAGTAATATGTTGTAAAAGAAGAACATGCTCTCTTATTATGATGCTCCATGACAGGCTACATCATGTGACCCTTTGACTCTCCTCATGATGTCACTTCCTGTAGGCCTGCAGGGCTCCCCGGTGCCCAGCTCCTCGTACTCAGAGCCCAATGAGAGCGAGGCGTTTGAGCTGACCAATGGGGGCCGGAGGGAGGGGCCGGAGCTGACCAATGAGAGCCGCAGCATGTCTCTGGTCGACCTTCAGGACTCCGCCCCAGGCGACGACGATAGCCAATGGCAGCGCAGGACTGGGCTCCTCCCCCTCTCCTTTCAGAACCCCGTGTATCACATGACTTCCACGTCGCCACGGCAACCGCAGCAGGTGACAGAAGCCACGCCCTCTGACGGGTCACAGGGAAACCCCGACGACAGGATCGCCATGGCAACCAAACCAGCGTTTCTCACCCAGATGTCTGTGGGGCTGGGAGGGGGCGAGAAGGGGGGGGAGAGGGTGGGCGAGCGGGTGGGGGAGAGGATGTCGGCCATGTCCAGCAGCAGCAGCGGAGAGGAATATTCCAGGAGGGGGCTGTCCGACACAATCACAGGTAAATCACCTCTCTGACACTCAAGGAAACAGGAAACAGGGAACGGGAAACAGATGGCACAA
>NC_136909.1:545216-560216 GCF_949606895.1 Notothenia rossii | reverse complement strand
ACGTGGACGAAGACAGCGTTTTCCTGCACAAGCGGTCAGATGGGAAGCTGTTTAATCTGGCCCGACTGCGCGTGAAAAGAAAGGTACGGAAGGTGCTAGTTCGTGAGCTCTTATTCGCGGACGACGCAGCTCTGGTGTCTCACAGCGCAGCTGGTCTACATCGCCTGGTGGACAGATTCAGTGCAGCATGCTCTGAATCTGCACTGATCATCAACATCAAAAAGACAGTTGTTATGCACCAAGCAGGAAGCGCAGCGTCACCGGTAATGGTGAACGAGCATGTGCTGGAGACTGTTGACCAGTTCACGTGTCTTGGCTCAACAATCAGCGGTGACCTGTTGTTAGTTAAGGAGATCCAGACTCGTATCGGCAAAGCCTCAACGTCTTTCAGTCGTTTGCGCTCAAGAGCCTGGAGCAACAAATACCTCACTGAACGCACTAAGACACGCATCTACAAATGCTGCGTGGTCAGCGTCCTGCTGTATGGTTCCGAGGCGTGGTCAACTTACGCGCGGCACGAAAGAGAGCTAAATGCTTTTCACATGCGGTGCCTGCGCAACATCCTCGGGATCACATGGCGGGATCACATGGCGGGACAAGGTCAGGAACGAGGCGGTGCTGGCGCGTACGGGCAGCAAGTCAATGTTCCAAACACTGAAGGTCAGGAGGCTGCGGTGGCTCGGTCACCTTCGCAGGATGCCAGATGGCCGCCTGCCAAAGGACATCTTATACAGCGAGCCGAGCGCTGGTTCCAGAGGCAGAGGACGACCACTGCTGCGCTTCAAGGATGTCGTAAAACGTGACATGAAGGCCCTGGACATTGCGACGGATAACTGGGAGAGGCTGGCGGAGGACCGGACGAAGTGGCGCCAGCAGCTGCGCGAAGGTGGTGACAGACTTGACAAAGACTGGATTTGTGGACTTGCTCAAAAATGTGGACATACTGTCTGATTGCACTGTACAATCTCTTGTAGATTTTTCTTGCCAATAGGTATGGTCCAACAATATATTATTCAAATATAGCATGATAGGTCCACTTTAAATTCCACTAGTGAACTAGTGGGTCCCAAATGCACACTAGTCGCACAGCATGCTAATGAGGAGGAGGGGAAAGAACGCATCGAGGTCTCCTATTGGCCCTAAGCTACAGATGTAGCGATTCATTTCAGACGCCTATCCGTGCGGGTCCGTGATCTGCACGGGTTGGGCCCCTGCTGAAAAGGAAAAACCCTTGCAGGACTTGATACGCCCCCTTGATAAATAAATGTAATTGTAATGAAACCAGCTGCAATGGATCATGGATCCACCAGGGGGAGCCGTGAAAAGCTGCCACACTGGAACTCATGTGAAATAAACAGCTGATAGATCTACAGGTATCTGATATAGCGGATATTTGTTAAGATCCATATGTCACGGATAGGATCATATTCTGTGCTAAATAAGAGACATGTAATCATTTACAAAACATCACCATGTTTTTATTTAACAAAATAATGTTGTTTAATTCACGTTGGCGTAAGTACAAAACCATCGCTATGTTTTTTCATCAGGAAATGCAGCCCGGCTCAAACAAACGATTTTCAATCATCATCCTCACGATCATTGAATGTATATGTTGGCGAATCGAAGTGAAAGCACTAATACATGTAGTTTAATCCACGTGAGTTTACAACAACACAAATAATCACTTTGTTTTTATATCACATCCGACCGGAGGAAAATGCAGCAAGGCTCTCGCTACCGATAATCCTAAACCCACGGGCAAACAAACAATAATATGTACAGTGTTAATAGTTTACTGTATTATTAGTGTCTAATATTACTGCTATAACAATCACACATTGAGTTGTTCAAATCAGACCGTTGTTTTTTTTAAACAGTCTGAATGAAACGGCAGCTCTCAGGTGATCAGCTGTGTGTTTACACAATAAAATATGCATAGTAATTTAATAAATCCTTCCAACACACATTGTAAGAACAGTTCTGTTTCATATGAGTGTTGAGAGCTGTATCCACAAATCTCTTAATTTTGCCCTCAAAGTGCACCAGATGCATTTAACGCTTTGGAGTCGACCGACCGTCACGCCGGCGTGATCAGATCACATGACCTGTTCACGCCGGTGTCGCATAAAGACAACAGTCCGGACAACATTGCGGTGTGTTTCTGTCGAAAGTAGTAGCTTGAAACTATATCCCAGTCTTTGTTTCATGCAAAAAGACCCAGTAAACACGGAGATACGATGATATAAAGTTAATACATTTACAATGGTACTGGATTTGGATGTATTGTATCGGCTTCATATCGCAATATATTCCCAAAGTCTGAAATGCAAAGATGTCCAACATTAAGGCAATTCACCCATTTAATCATTCAAACAAAAAGATATTTGCTGCTCTAAACAAAGTAAAAAATCGTACACCGACAGCATAGGCAACATGGGGGGTGGGGGCTTGTGAATGGTATGGTCCTAAGGATGTGTTCTAATCAAACCAAAAGAGAAAATGCAGATATAATTCTCTCTCTCGACTCGCTGGTATCTCCAGCTGAGCACTCATTGGTGGTTTGTACCCCGTGCTGCTGATGAAACTCTCCAATTGGCTCGGCAAAAGTTTGTTGTTGTTTTGTGTCAGTTTTAACTCGCCACTTCCATTCACATTTTCATCATTGTTCCACAATGTTTATCATCACGAAATTAATATCTATATATTTTATACTATACTTGCACTACTTACCGTTTTCATACTTTATATATCTTAGCATATTCATACACACTGTTCATACTGCTCTCAGGCTGCTGTGTGTATCTAGTGTATTCATACACACTGTTCATACTGCTCTCAGGCTGCTGTGTGTATCTAGTGTATTCATACACACTGTTCATACTGCTCTCAGGCTGCTGTGTGTATCTAGTGTATTTATACACACTGTTCATACTGCTCTCAGGCTGCTGTGTGTATCTAGTGTATTCATACACACTGTTCATACTGCTCACAGGCTGCTGTGTGTATCTAGTGTATTCATACACACTGTTCATACTGCTCTCAGGCTGCTGTGTGTATCTAGTGTATTCATACACACTGTTCATACTGCTCTCAGGCTGCTGTGTGTATCTAGTGTATTCATACACACTGTTCATACTGCTCTCAGGCTGCTGTGTGTATCTAGTGTATTCATACACACTGTTCATACTGCTCACAGGCTGCTGTGTGTATCTAGTGTATTCATACACACTGTTCATACTGCTCACAGGCTGCTGTGTGTATCTAGTGTATTCATACACACTGTTCATACTGCTCTCAGGCTGCTGTGTGTATCTAGTGTATTCATACCCACTGTTCATACTGCTCACAGGCTGCTGTGTGTATCTAGTGTATTCATACACACTGTTCATACTGACTGCTCTCAGGCTGCTGTGTGTATCTAGTGTATTCATACACACTGTTCATACTGCTCTCAGGCTGCTGTGTGTATCTAGTGTATTCATACACACTGTTCATACTGCTCTCAGGCTGCTGTGTGTATCTAGTGTATTCATACACACTGTTCATACTGCTCTCAGGCTGCTGTGTGTATCTAGTGTATTCATACCCCTCACTGTTTATTCATCATTCAATTCATTCTATATTTTATGCTGTAGATTGTGTACATTACTTTTCACTTTACTGCTTGTTGCACTCCTGGTTGGAAGCTAAACTGCATTTCGTTGTCTCAGTACCTGTAATATGGTGGGGAGACGTGTGTGATTAAAAGTTCATTCGCAGAAATGTAAAGTGATCAGAGCTTTATTCATATTCTTGACGGGAAGAGCAGTGTAAATGGCTGTGCATATGCATTTGAAAAGCAATATAAATCACACAGTTATTATGCAATAGGCTTTAAAAGCGCCATCGATAACCATTACCTTTCTCCAATTCAAACTCTTGACGGGAAAAAAGGAAGGTGTAAATGGTTGGGCTAGACTGCTGTATACATACAAAGGCCATTTAATAGACGTTCTTCTGGAAATGTTCACATCAGGCACCTTCAAGTTAAACAATACTACAGTAAACAATTAACACAGTAAATTATGTGGATTAAAACACATTTATTTTGTTAAAAATAAACGAAATATGATTTCCTCCGGAGTCGGCTTGACTCGGTTTGCATTTATAAAGAATGCACACATCTGTTTAATCGTTAATCTCAGATATACTAACTAAATACATTACTGCTCAAGATTAGATCAACTTTATTGTTATTGCATAAATTACAGGAACTGAGACAACGAAATGCAGTTTAGCTTCTAACCAGGAGTGCAACAAGCAGTAAAGTGAAAAGTAATGTACACAATCTACAGAATAAAATATAGAATGAATTGAATGATGAATAAACAGTGAGGGGTATGAATACACTAGATACACACAGCAGCCTGTGAGCAGTATGAACAGTGTGTATGAATACACTAGATACACACAGCAGCCTGAGAGCAGTATGAACAGTGTGTATGAATACACTAGATACACACAGCAGCCTGAGAGCAGTATGAACAGTGTGTATGAACACACTAGATACACACAGCAGCCTGAGAGCAGTATGAACAGTGTGTATGAATACACTAGATACACACAGCAGCCTGTGAGCAGTATGAACAGTGTGTATGAATACACTAGATACACACAGCAGCCTGAGAGCAGTATGAACAGTGTGTATGAATACACTAGATACACACAGCAGCCTGTGAGCAGTATGAACAGTGTGTATGAATACACTAGATACACACAGCAGCCTGAGAGCAGTATGAACAGTGTGTATGAATACACTAGATACACACAGCAGCCTGTGAGCAGTATGAACAGTGTGTATGAATACACTAGATACACACAGCAGCCTGTGAGCAGTATGAACAGTGTGTATGAATACACTAGATACACACAGCAGCCTGTGAGCAGTATGAACAGTGTGTATGAATACACTAGATACACACAGCAGCCTGTGAGCAGTATGAACAGTGTGTATGAATACACTAGATACACACAGCAGCCTGAGAGCAGTATGAACAGTGTGTATGAATACACTAGATACACACAGCAGCCTGTGAGCAGTATTAATAGCATTAACAGCAGTGTTCGAATTACCAATTTGCTTTCGGGGGAGCCCTATTTTTCAGAGCATATCCTGCTCTTAAATATGTCACACGCACGCTCTGACTGGCGCAGCAGGGCGGATGCGATCAATTCCACCGGCGGTCATATGATGGCTTAAGATGCCCTCACGAATGGCCCGATGTTGTTACGATCAGAGCCGAATTTGAACATTTCCTTTATCGTGTGTCCATCTGGTGTCAGTTTGACGGGGGCTTTAAGAGGTACAAACACGGAGGATTGTTCGCTCAGCGCTGTAACGTAAACATCCCTTAACTTTTCCCCTTAACTGGGCTGAGAGATTGCCGTGACTTCCGTAAATATTAGTCTTGGCAAATATGGAGAGGTTGTTTATCATACGGACCTATCGTTACCCTGAAGATCTGTCCAGTGTTTCAGCTTTATTCATTTCATGAGCACCGCTGATAAAATGTCCCACGATCACTTCCTCTACTTTTGTGTCTCGAGTGCCGGTGTTCGTACCAGATGTGTTCGGGGTCCGTTACGCTTACCAATGACGTCACGCATCGGCTGTACGGCAACCCAAGAGGACATTTTACACGGCCAAATTCCGAATACTACTACTGCTACTAGTTAACTAGTGCAGACAAATGTATGCCACTAGTTAACATGTCAGAGCTTTTGCAGCGCACTAGTTAACTTGTAAGAATTTTAGCTTCACTAGTACGGTCAGAGGGCCACTAGTTCATCAACAAGCTTATAAATTGGGACTTTGGTGCTACCAGTGCTGCTCCTGGCGTCACTAGTAAGGCTTATGTGCTAACTAGTCGGACAAAAGTGCCACTAGTTGCTGAAAAAGAGTGAGTAGTGTAATGTTTTATTTAACTAGTAAAGCAGAGTGCCAAACTAGTTTGACCATATCTCTAACAAGTGAAATCAGAGAGCCAACTAGTGTAGGCAGCTGCCGTCTGATATCAAGGATATGGAATAAATACTCAAATGTCTGTCCGCTTGTCCGCCTGCCCCTCTGTCTGCCTGCCCCTCTGTCTGCCTGCCTGCCTGCCTGCCCCTCTGCCTGCCTGCCTGCCTGCCTGCCTGCCTGCCTGCCCCTCTGTCTGTCTGCCTGCTTGCCTGCCCCTCTGTCTGTCTGCCTGCTTGCCTGTCTATGTTAACGTGCCCCTCTCTCTGTCTCTCAGGAGAAGAGGATCTCCAGCCTGGACGCAGCTAACTCTCGTCTGATGGCGGCGCTGACACAGCTGAAGGAGCGTTACGCAGTGACATCACAGAGGAACGGCCTGTCTCCTAGCAACACGTCGTCTCTGCAGATCACCGAGAACGGAGAGTTCCGGAACTCCGGAAACTGCTGAGCTGCGCTCTGATTGGCTCTGACTGCAGGCAGGGGGCGGGACCTACCCATTGACCCGTCAATCAACTGACTTTTGACATGGCCCGCCCCCGTCACTAGGTTACCCCCCACTTCCTGTTTTGCATGTTTCCCTTTTGAACATCTTAGAAATTCTGACATCATATCCCGTTTCATTTTGCCACTTCCTGTGAAGAGCAAGAACAACCAACCAAACTGCACGTCAACCCCACCTGTACATGGCTCTGGTTTTGGAGAACCCACCTGTACATGGCTCTGTTGGAGAACCCACCTGTACATGGCTCTGGTTTTGGATAACCCACCTGTACATGGCTCTGGTTTTGGAGAACCCACCTGTGCATGGCTCTGGTTTTGGAGAACCCACCTGTACATGGCTCTGTTGGAGAACCCACCTGTACATGGCTCTGATGGAGAACCCACCTGTACATGGCTCTGTTGGAGAACCCACCTGTACATGGCTCTGATGGAGAACCCACCTGTACATGGCTCTGATGGAGAACCCACCTGTACATGACTCTGTTGGAGAACCCACCTGTACATGGCTCTGATGGAGAACCCACCTGTACATGGCTCTGATGGAGAACCCACCTGTACATGGCTCTGATGGAGAACCCACCTGTACATGACTCTGTTGGAGAACCCACCTGTACATGGCTCTGTTGGAGAACCCACCTGTACATGGCTCTGATGGAGAACCCACCTGTACATGACTCTGTTGGAGAACCCACCTGTACATGGCTCTGGTTTTGGAGAACCCACCTGTACATGGCTCTGTTGGAGAACCCACCTGTACATGGCTCTGGTTTTGGAGAACCCACCTGTACATGGCTCTGTTGGAGAACCCACCTGTACATGGCTCTGATGGAGAACCCACCTGTACATGGCTCTGATGGAGAACCCACCTGTACATGACTCTGTTGGAGAACCCACCTGTACATGGCTCTGTTGGAGAACCCACCTGTACATGGCTCTGATGGAGAACCCACCTGTACATGACTCTGTTGGAGAACCCACCTGTACATGACTCTGTTGGAGAACCCACCTGTACATGGCTCTGATGGAGAACCCACCTGTACATGGCTCTGATGGAGAACCCACCTGTACATGGCTCTGGTTTTGGAGAACCCACCTGTACATGGCTCTGTTGGAGAACCCACCTGTACATGGCTCTGGTTTTGGAGAACCCACCTGTACATGGCTCTGTTGGAGAACCCACCTGTACATGGCTCTGTTGGAGAACCCACCTGTCCATGACTCTGTTGGAGAACCCACCTGTACATGACTCTGATGGAGAACCCACCTGTACATGGCTCTGATGGAGAACCCACCTGTACATGACTCTGTTGGAGAACCCACCTGTACATGGCTCTGTTGGAGAACCCACCTGTACATGGCTCTGATGGAGAACCCACCTGTACATGACTCTGTTGGAGAACCCACCTGTACATGGCTCTGATGGAGAACCCACCTGTACATGACTCTGTTGGAGAACCCACCTGTACATGGCTCTGTTGGAGAACCCACCTGTACATGGCTCTGTTGGAGAACCCACCTGTACATGGCTCTGTTGGAGAACCCACCTGTACATGGCTCTGATGGAGAACCCACCTGTACATGGCTCTGGTTTTGGAGAACCCACCTGTACATGGCTCTGGTTTTGGATAACCCACCTGTACATGGCTCTGGTTTTGGAGAACCCACCTGTACATGACTGTTGGAGAACCCACCTGTACATGGCTCTGATGGAGAACCCACCTGTACATGGCTCTGGTTTTGGAGAACCCACCTGTACATGGCTCTGGTTTTGGATAACCCACCTGTACATGGCTCTGGTTTTGGAGAACCCACCTGTACATGACTGATGGTGAACCCACCTGTACATGACTGATGGAGAACCCACCTGTACATGGCTCTGGTTTTGGAGAACCCACCTGCTCTGTAGCTTCGGTCCACCTGTGGTAACTGTCTGTAAACGGCTCTGTATTTAAATAGCGACACATCGACAGTTTGAATATATTCATATTTTCTATGATTAGATTTTGTCTAGAGGAACAGTCTGATACCCAGTCAGGTTAGCCTAGCTTAGCATAAAGACTGGAAGCAGGGAGGATGCTGTTAGCCTAGCTTAAAGCTTCCATTGGTCAGTTTGTGTTTCAGAGAATTTACTGATGTAAACATAATATTTTATTGTTAAACAGAAAAAACTTTAAATTGTGATGAATAGTTTGTGAACACACGTCTCTACTGCTCTCTACTGGTCTCTCCTGCTCTCTACTGGTCTCTCTACTGGTCTCTCTACTGGTCTCTACTGGTCTCTCCTGCTCTCTACTGGTCTCTACTGGTCTCTCTACTGGTCTCTCTACTGGTCTCTACTGGTCTCTCCTTCTCTCTGCTGCTCTCTCCCGGTCTCTACTGGTCTCTCTACTGGTCTCTCTACTGGTCTCTACTGGTCTCTCCTTCTCTCTCCTGGTCTCTCTACTGGTCTCTCTACTGGTCTCTACTGGTCTCTACTGGTCTCTCCTTCTCTCTGCTGCTCTCTCCCGGTCTCTACTGGTCTCTCTACTGGTCTCTCTACTGGTCTCTACTGGTCTCTCCTTCTCTCTCCTGGTCTCTACTGGTCTCTCTACTGGTCTCTCTACTGGTCTCTCTACTGGTCTCTCTACTGGTCTCTCTACTGGTCTCTCTACTGGTCTCTACTGGTCTCTACTGGTCTCTCCTTCTCTCTGCTGGTCTCTACTGGTCTCTACTGGTCTCTCCTTCTCTCTCCTGGTCTCTACTGGTCTCTACTGGTCTCTCCTTCTCTCTGCTGGTCTCTGCTGGTCTCTGCTGGTCTCTGCTGGTCTCTCCTTCTCTCTGCTGGTCTCTACTGGTCTCTACTGGTCTCTCCTTCTCTCTGCTGCTCTTTGCTGTTCTTTGCTGGTCTCTACTGATCTCTCCTGATCTCTCCTTCTCTCTGCTGGTCTCTGCTGGTCTCTACTGGTCTCTACTGGTCTCTACTTCTCTCTGCTGGTCTCTACTGCTCTCTCCTGGTCTCTACTGGTCTCTACTGTTCTCTACTGTTCTCTCCTGGTCTCTCCTTCTCTCTGCTGCTCTTTGCTGGTCTTTGCTGGTCTCTACTGATCTCTCCTTCTCTTTGCTGGTCTCTACTGGTCTCTCCACTGGTCTCTGCTGGTCTCTGCTGGTCTCTACTGCTCTCTACTGCTCTCTGCTGGTCTCTCCTTCTCTCTGCTGGTCTCTACTGGTCTCTACTGGTCTCTCCTGGTCTCTCCTTCTCTCTGCTGCTCTTTGCTGGTCTCTACTGGTCTCTCCTTGTCTCTCCTGATCTATACTGGTCTCTCCTTCTCTTTGCTGGTCTCTACTGGTCTCTCCTGGTCTCCCCTGGTCTCTACTGGTCTCTCCGCTGGTCTCTGCTGGTCTCTACTGCTCTCTCCTGGTCTCTGCTGGTCTCTACTGCTCTCTCCTGGTCTCTACTGGTCTCTACTGGTCTCTACTGGTCTCTACTGCTCTCTCCTGGTCTCTACTGGTCTCTACTGGTCTCTACTGGTCTCTACCGTGCTTCTGTCTCTGTTCTTGTTATTTATCAGTATTTATAAAGAGATGCTACAATAAACGATGACACTATCAAACTGTTGTCATGGTGATGTACCAGGTTTTATTTATCAGATCACAGCAGGTGTAAACAGGAAGTGATGTCACTCGGTCCAGTAATCGTAGTTCCAGCCCAGGAACCAACCGGTGAAGGTCGGCGGTTCAAATCCCTGTTTCAGCGTCACAGTGGGGGTGCGAGGGTCTCGGTCAGCTGGATCGCTGTCCAGGTACTTCACAGCTAAACAGAGAGTTAGCCGTTAGCTGTTAGCATTATGAACCACCAAACAGCTGCACAGAGAGTTAGCCGTTAGCTGTTAGCATTATGAACCACCAAACAGCTGCACAGAGAGTTAGCTGTTAGCTGTTAGCATTATGAACCACAGACAGCTGCACAGAGAGTTAGCTGTTAGCTGTTAGCATTATGAACCACAGACAGCTGCACAGAGAGTTAGCTGTTAGCTGTTAGCATTATGAACCACCTAACAGCTGCACAGAGAGTTAGCTGTTAGCTGTTAGCATTATGAACCACCAAACAGCTGCACAGAGAGTTAGCCGTTAGCTGTTAGCATTATGAACCACCAAACAGCTGCACAGAGAGTTAGCTGTTAGCTGTTAGCATTATGAACCACAGACAGCTGCACAGAGAGTTAGCTGTTAGCTGTTAGCATTATGAACCACAGACAGCTGCACAGAGAGTTAGCTGTTAGCTGTTAGCATTATGAACCACCTAACAGCTGCACAGAGAGTTAGCTGTTAGCTGTTAGCATTATGAACCACCAAACAGCTGCACAGAGAGTTAGCCGTTAGCTGTTAGCATTATGAACCACCTAACAGCTGCACAGAGAGTTAGCTGTTAGCTGTTAGCATTATGAACCACAGACAGCTGCACAGAGAGTTAGCTGTTAGCATTATGAACCACAGACAGCTGCACAGAGAGTTAGCTGTTAGCTGTTAGCATTATGAACCACAGACAGCTGCACAGAGAGTTAGCTGTTAGCTGTTAGCATTATGAACCACCTAACAGCTGCACAGAGAGTTAGCTGTTAGCATTATGAACCACAGACAGCTGCACAGAGAGTTAGCTGTTAGCTGTTAGCATTATGAACCACAGACA
The DNA here is from genome assembly GCF_949606895.1 of Notothenia rossii. Classification (NCBI taxonomy): domain Eukaryota; kingdom Metazoa; phylum Chordata; class Actinopteri; order Perciformes; family Nototheniidae; genus Notothenia; species Notothenia rossii. Next base: position 549,048 of record NC_136909.1, on the reverse strand, counting down.
GCTGCACAGAGAGTTAGCTGTTAGCTGTTAGCATTATGAACCACTAACAGCTGCACAGAGAGTTAGCTGTTAGCTGTTAGCATTATGAACCACCTAACAGCTGCACAGAGAGTTAGCTGTTAGCTGTTAGCATTATGAACCACCTAACAGCTGCACAGAGAGTTAGCTGTTAGCTGTTAGCATTATGAACCACCCTAACAGCTAAACAGAGAGTTAGCTGTTAGCTGTTAGCATTATGAACCACCTAACAGCTGCACAGAGAGTTAGCTGTTAGCTGTTAGCATTATGAACCACCTAACAGCTGCACAGAGAGTTAGCTGTTAGCTGTTAGCATTATGAACCACCTAACAGCTGCACAGAGAGTTAGCTGTTAGCTGTTAGCATTATGAACCACCTAACAGCTGCACAGAGAGTTAGCTGTTAGCATTATGAACCACAGACAGCTGCACAGAGTGTTAGCTGTTAGCTGTTAGCATTATGAACCACCTAACAGCTAAACAGAGAGTTAGCTGTTAGCTGTTAGCATTATGAACCACCTAACAGCTGCACAGAGAGTTAGCTGTTAGCTGTTAGCATTATGAACCACCTAACAGCTGCACAGAGAGTTAGCTGTTAGCATTATGAACCACAGACAGCTGCACAGAGTGTTAGCTGTTAGCTGTTAGCATTATGAACCACCTAACAGCTAAACAGAGAGTTAGCTGTTAGCTGTTAGCATTATGAACCACCTAACAGCTGCACAGAGAGTTAGCTGTTAGCATTATGAACCACCTAACAGCTGCACAGAGAGTTAGCTATTAGCATTATGAACCACCTAACAGCTGCACAGAGAGTTAGCTGTTAGCTGTTAGCATTATGAACCACCTAACAGCTGCACAGAGAGTTAGCTGTTAGCATTATGAACCACCAAACAGCTGCACAGAGAGTTAGCTATTAGCATTATGAACCACCTAACAGCTGCACAGAGAGTTAGCTGTTAGCTGTTAGCATTATGAACCACCTAACAGCTGCACAGAGAGTTAGCTGTTAGCTGTTAGCATTATGAACCACCTGACAGCATCACAGAGTGTTAGCTGTTAGGTGGTTCATAATGCTAACAGCTAACAGCTGCACAGAGTGTTAGCTGTTAGCATTATGAACCACCTAACAGCTGCACAGAGTGTTAGCTGTTAGCTGTTAGCATTATGAACCACCTAACAGCTGCACAGAGAGTTAGCTGTTAGCATTATGAACCACAGACAGCTGCACAGAGAGTTAGCTGTTAGCTGTTAGCATTATGAACCACCTAACAGCTAAACAGAGAGTTAGCTGTTAGCTGTTAGCATTATGAACCACCTAACAGCTGCACAGAGAGTTAGCTGTTAGCTGTTAGCATTATGAACCACAGACAGCTGCACAGAGAGTTAGCTGTTAGCTGTTAGCATTATGAACCACAGACAGCTGCACAGAGAGTTAGCTGTTAGCTGTTAGCATTATGAACCACAGACAGCTGCACAGAGAGTTAGCTGTTAGCATTATGAACCACAGACAGCTGCACAGAGAGTTAGCCGTTAGCATTATGAACCACCTAACAGCTGCACAGAGAGTTAGCTGTTAGCTGTTAGCATTATGAACCACAGACAGCTGCACAGAGAGTTAGCTGTTAGCTGTTAGCATTATGAACCACAGACAGCTGCACAGAGTGTTAGCTGTTAGCATTATGAACCACAGACAGTTGCACAGAGAGTTAGCTGTTAGCTGTTAGCATTATGAACCACAGACAGCTGCACAGAGTGTTAGCTGTTAGCATTATGAACCACAAACAGCTGCACAGAGAGTTAGCTGTTAGCATTATGAACCACAGACAGCTGCACAGAGAGTTAGCTGTTAGCTGTTAGCATTATGAACCACCTGACAGCTGCACAGAGTGTTAGCTGTTAGCTGTTAGCATTATGAACCACCTAACAGCTGCACAGAGAGTTAGCTGTTAGCATTATGAACCACCTAACAGCTGCACAGAGAGTTAGCTGTTAGCTGTTGAGTATGAAATAAATCAAAAATATATGTGCCGGAACTTTAAATGATATTATTTACTGAAGCAGTGTTTCCCCCCCGGACCGGATGTGAGCGACACCTGGGCCGTTTCTCAATCGCGAGTACGCTTGCTTGGTAGCACATGGCTTCCGAGTCACTTCCTTCAGAAGCGAGGCAAGAATCCTTCCTGGCATTCGGAAAACGAAGAGTGGAACAGGCTAGCAAGTGTGCAGGTGTGCGTCATATGAGAGGCCCCGCCTTACATTTTCCGCCACAGATTTGGGGAAATTGGTCCCTGCGCAAAGCATTGTGGGGATTTTAAGGACGCAAAGTCTACCTATGTGCAGCCTCGAAATTACCCCCAAACCAAGGACGCGGCATCGGTGGAATTCCAAGTATGCTTGGCCCAGGAGTTCAAAACTTTTAATCTCAATCAGATCCGATCAGATTTTGAAATCCCTTTTTTTGTGATCCAGGATCGGACAAGTCGGCCAAATGTTGTCCCTGGAGTTCAAAGCAATTCAGGATAGGATCAACCTGATCCAGATTACGATCTTTCAAGATGACTAGATCCTGAATATCAGTGCTTTAATCCCACCGATCGCCATCTAGTGGACATGAAAAATAATACAAGGAAGACAAGAGACCACATTGCAGAGACATCTATTGTCCACAATTACTTTTGAAAGGTGATGACAGATGATGGACCTTTTTTTTGTTGAAGATATTTTTACTTTAATCTAAATTACATTTGTGATTGACAATCTTTGCTGTGATACTTTTATGAGCATAAACATTTATGTCATCAACATTTGGTTGAAAACAAATAGGCAATCTCAAACGAAATGTATTTCCCATGAAGGCTAAAAAGTGTGTATTATTTCAGTTAACAAACTTTGCCATCTTATTTAAATTGAAACATATTTCTAAATAAATGGTACAGTACATGTTGCTCTGGTAATCCACTGGAGATCCACCCCTCTGGTGGGATCAGGGTAATCCAGTTTTTTGGGATCAAACTGATCCCAATCCTGTGTTGTCGGTTTGAACTACCCATTTTGAAGATTTGATCCAGATTAAAGCTTGGATTGGATTTTCTGATCTGATCAGATATCAAAGTCATCCTAATCCTGTTGTTTGGTTTTGAACTCCCCAAAATCCAAATCTGATTTGATCAGATAGGGATTCAAAGTGTTGAACTCCTATCCTATATCAAGGGTTTAATTATATGCGCTCTAAATGACTGCTATCGTGTCAGTAGCGGGACCTTAGCACATATATATGTGATATATATACAATATATACAAATACACAATATTGGACACAGACTCTAAAGGGCACAACGTTTCATTCACTAATGAAAGTCACACACATGTTTGTTTCCACTGTTTTATTGTGTGCCTGTCGCGATAAGCAATTCAACGACTTATCGTACGGTAAATAAAAATGAACTCGATACATTTTCTGACCTCGATACATTTCCATTTACTTGAGGAGGTCAATAGCAGTTTGAAAGGATGTACTTGAATTATTATGATATATTATCATGATGTCAGTGGTCTCAAAAGGTCATACAACGGTGCCCACAATATTATCGTTGATCGCAATCATTTCCGGGAAAATGTATCCAACAAAATTAATTATCCTGAGAGTACATGAAACACACACACACAAATCTACAGACTTACTCCAAACTGCCAAATATATGAATTAACACACTCTCACTCTCATATACTCTTTGAGTCTATGTTGCCGAGTAGAACAATAAGCAGCAGACTTTTACTTTATCATTTCTCCTGGATCTTAGATCTGCGCAGTA
>NC_136909.1:512223-532223 GCF_949606895.1 Notothenia rossii | reverse complement strand
CTAAACACATATCTCAACACGCTAATCTGAACACATATCTCAACACGCTAATCTGAACACATATCTCAACACGCTACTCTGAACACATATCTCAACACGCTACTCTGAACACATATCTCAACACGCTACTCTAAACACATATCTCAACACGCTACTCTAAACACATATCTCAACACGCTACTCTAAACACATATTTCAACACGCTACTCTAAACACATATCTCAACACGCTACTCTAAACACATATTTCAACACGCTACTCTGAACACGTATCTCAACACGCTACTCTAGACACGTATCTCAACACGCTACTCTAAACACGTATCTCAACACGCTACTCTAGACACGTATCTCAACACGCTACTCTAAACACATATCTCAACACGCTACTCTAAACACATATTTCAACACGCTACTCTGAACACGTATCTCAACACGCTACTCTAGACACGTATCTCAACACGCTACTCTAAACACGTATCTCAACACGCTACTCTAGACACGTATCTCAACACGCTACTCTGAACACGTATCTCAACACGCTACTCTAAACACCTATCTCAACACGCTACTCTAGACACGTATCTCAACATGCTACTCTGAACACGTATCTCAACACGCTACTCTAAACACGTATCTCAACACGCTACTCTAAACACATATCTCAACACGCTACTCTGAAACGCATATCTCAATACGCTACTCTGAACACGTATCTCAACACGCTACTCTAAACACGTATCTCAACACGCTACTCTAAACACGTATCTCAACACGCTACTCTGAACACGTATCTCAACACGCTACTCTAAACACGTATCTCAACACGCTACTCTAAACACGTATCTCAACACGCTACTCTGAACACGTATCTCAACACGCTACTCTGAACACGTATCTCAACACGCTACTCTGAACACGTATCTCAACACGCTACTCTAAACACGTATCTCAACACGCTACTCTAAACACGTATCTCAACACGCTACTCTAAACACATATCTCAACACGCTACTCTGAACACGTATCTCAACACGCTACTCTAAACACGTATCTCAACACGCTACTCTAAACACGTATCTCAACACGCTACTCTAAACACGTATCTCAACACGCTACTCTAAACACGTATCTCAACACGCTACTCTAAACACATATCTCAACACGCTACTCTGAACACGTATCTCAACACGCTACTCTAAACACGTATCTCAACACGCTACTCTAAACACGTATCTCAACACGCTACTCTAAACACGTATCTCAACACGCTACTCTAAACACATATCTCAACACGCTACTCTAAACACATATCTCAACACGCTACTCTAAACACATATCTCAACACGCTACTCTGAACACGTATCTCAACACGCTACTCTAAACACATATCTCAAAACGCTACTCTAAACACATATCTCAACACGCTAATCTGAACACGTATCTCAACACGCTACTCTAAACACGTATCTCAACACGCTACTCTAAACACATATCTCAACACGCTACTCTGAACACGTATCTCAACACGCTACTCTAAACACATATCTCAACACGCTACTCTAAACACATATCTCAACACGCTATTCTAAACACGTATCTCAACACGCTACTCTAAACACGTATCTCAACACGCTACTCTAAACACATATCTCAACACGCTACTCTGAACACATATCTCAACACGCTACTCTAAACACGTATCTCAACACGCTACTCTGAACACATATCTCAACACGCTACTCTAAACACATATCTCAACACGCTACTCTAAACACGTATCTCAACACGCTACTCTAAACACCTATCTCAACACGCTAACACACAACACTAAACACGGATCACTCAAGTTCTAATAGTTTAAGTCTAACGTGTCCACGACACAGGAGCAAAATGTGTGAGGCATCTGATCGCAGCAAAGCCTCCCGAGTGGTAGGTGTCCCCTTGCTTTGTAGTCTTCTCCGGAAGGGTTGCGCTGGGGCTGCACGGGGATTGGACTGCGTCCGGCCCGGCGTGCTCCAATCAGTGTCTTCGGAGGCGGACCAGGAGATGTCAGCCAATGACGTTGGGGCAACTACACAGCTCATTTACATACATAAACAGAATTAACAGGACCGGAGAGGCGAAAGCCGTCACAACTGGGTTAACCTGAGTGTACCTGAGTGTACCTGAGTGTAGCTGAGTGTAGCTGAGTGTAGCTGAGTGTACCTGAGTGTACCTGAGTGTACCTGAGTCTACTTGAGTGTAGCTGAGTGTAGCTGAGTGTACCTGAGTGTACCTGAGTGTACCTGAGTGTACATGAGTGTACCTGAGTGTACCTGAGTGTACCTGAGTGTACATGAGTGTACATGAGTGTACCTGAGTGTAGCTGAGTGTAGCTGAGTGTACCTGAGTCTACCTGAGTGTACCTGAGTGTACCTGAGTCTACTTGAGTCTACCTGAGTGTACCTGAGTGTACATGAGTGAACCTGAGTGTACCTGAGTGTAGCTGAGTGTAGCTGAGTGTAGCTGAGTGTACATGAGTGTACATGAGTGCACCTGAGTTAACCTGAGTGTACGTGAGTTAACCTGAGTGTACGTGAGTTAACCTGAGTTAACCTGAGTGTACCTGAGTGTACCTGAGTGTACATGAGTGTACATGAGTGTACATGAGTTAACCTGAGTGTACATGAGTGAACCTGAGTGAACCTGAGTGTAGCTGAGTGTAGCTGAGTGTAGCTGAGTGTAGCTGAGTGTACATGAGTGTACATGAGTGCACCTGAGTTAACCTGAGTGTACGTGAGTTAACCTGAGTTAACCTGAGTTAACCTGAGTGTACATGAGTGTACATGAGTGTACATGAGTGAACCTGAGTGTACCTGAGTGTAGCTGAGTGTAGCTGAGTGTAGCTGAGTGTACCTGAGTGTAGCTGAGTGTAGCTGAGTGTACATGAGTGTAGCTGAGTGTACCTGAGTGTAGCTGAGTGTAGCTGAGTGTACATGAGTGAACCTGAGTGTACCTGAGTGTAGCTGAGTGTACATGAGTGTAGCTGAGTGTACCTGAGTGTAGCTGAGTGTAGCTGAGTGTAGCTGAGTGTACCTGAGTGTAGCTGAGTGTAGCTGAGTGTAGCTGAGTGTACCTGAGTGTAGCTGAGTGTAGCTGAGTGTAGCTGAGTGTACCTGAGTGTAGCTGAGTGTAGCTGAGTGTAGCTGAGTGTACCTGAGTGTACCTGAGTGTAGCTGAGTTAACCTGAGTGTAGCTGAGTTAACATGAGTGTACCTGAGTGTACCTGAGTGTACCTGAGTGTACCTGAGTGTACCTGAGTGTAGCTGAGTTAACCTGAGTGTAGCTGAGTTAACATGAGTGTACCTGAGTGTACCTGAGTGTACCTGAGTGTACCTGAGTGTACCTGAGTGTAGCTGAGTGTAGCTGAGTGTAGCTGAGTGTAGCTGAGTGTACCTGAGTGTACCTGAGTGTACCTGAGTGTACCTGAGTGTACCTGAGTGTACCTGAGTGTAGCTGAGTGTAGCTGAGTGTAGCTGAGTTAACCTGAGTGTAGCTGAGTTAACCTGAGTGTACCTGAGTGTACCTGAGTGTACCTGAGTGTACCTGAGTGTAGCTGAGTTAACCTGAGTGTAGCTGAGTTAACCTGAGTTAACCTGAGTGTACATGAGTGTACCTGAGTGTACCTGAGTGTACATGAGTGTACCTGAGTGTACCTGAGTGTACCTGAGTGTACATGAGTGAACCTGAGTGTACCTGAGTGTACCTGAGTGTACCTGAGTGTACATGAGTGTACCTGAGTGTACCTGAGTGTACCTGAGTGTACCTGAGTGTACCTGAGTTAACCTGAGTGTACCTGAGTGAACCTGAGTGTACATGAGTGTACATGAGTGAACCTGAGTGAACCTGAGTGTACCTGAGTGTACCTGAGTGTACATGAGTGTACCTGAGTGTACATGAGTGTACCTGAGTGTACATGAGTGTACCTGAGTGTACCTGAGTGTACCTGAGTGTACCTGAGTGTACCTGAGTGTACCTGAGTTAACCTGAGTGTACCTGAGTTAACCTGAGTGTACCTGAGTGTACCTGAGTGTAGCTGAGTGTAGCTGAGTGTAGCTGAGTGTACCTGAGTGTACCTGAGTGTACCTGAGTGTACCTGAGTGTACCTGAGTTAACCTGAGTGTACCTGAGTGTACCTGAGTTAACCTGAGTTAACCTGAGTGTACCTGAGTTAACCTGAGTGTACCTGTATGTGTCCTCAGACTGGAGCACCTGACGCTGCTGAAAGGAATCATCGTCCTCGAGGAGTTCTGTAAGGAGCTTGCTGCCATCGCCTTCGTCAAACTGCCTCTGGAGAGCAGAGACTCACCTGGGGACTCACCTGGACCTGCAGTGACTCACCTGGACCTGTATTGACTCACCTGGACTCACCTGGACCTGCAGTGACTTACCTGGACCTGCAGTGACTCACCTGGACCTGCAGTGACTCACCTGGACCTGCAGTGCCTCACCTTGACAGTAGAGGACAGACTGTATGAACAGGTGTCACTGCTGGCTCCACCTGGACTGAAGTTCTGAACCTCTTGATGTTGGAGGACCCTGAACGCCTCTCTGCCTTAACGACCTCAACTCACCTTAGTTTTAATATTTATATATATCAGGATCTGAAACCTGAGAGACACACCTGAGAGACACCTGAGAGACGATCAGCCAGAGATCTTCTCCTCGGCAGAGACACATGTTGGGTTTTTGTTCTGTATTTATTTGAGTTGCTCTGACTGACCCTTACCTGAGGGACGTACCTGAGTGTCGTACCTGAGAGACGTACCTGAGGGACAGACGTACCTGAGAGACAGACGTACCTGAGGGACGTACCTGAGGGACGTACCTGAGAGACAGACGTACCTGAGGGACGTACCTGAGGGACAGACGTACCTGAGGGACAGACGTACCTGAGAGACGTACCTGAGAGACGTACCTGAGGGACAGACGTACCTGAGGGACAGACGTACCTGAGAGACAGACGTACCTGAGGGACGTACCTGAGAGACGTACCTGAGAGACAGACGTACCTGAGGGACGTACCTGAGGGACGTACCTGAGAGACAGACGTACCTGAGGGACGTACCTGAGAGACGTACCTGAGGGACAGACGTACCTGAGAGACAGATTTACCTGAGAGACGTACCTGAGAGCGGTCAGGAGAGCTGATTCTTATTCTGATAACGCTAGACCAGGGATGGGCAACTTGGATAGTGGTGGGGGCCACATAGTGTATGTACTGGCCACCAGGGGGCCGCAGATTAACTTGGAACACACACACACAAATTCTATGTGTTGTATGTAATTATTAACAAACATACTAGGGGTGCACCGAATGGGAAATTCTTGGCCGAAACCGAAAATAGGGAACGGTTGGCCGAAAACCGAAAGGCCGAACATGATTAATAGAAATATATATATATATATACATAAATATATATATATATATATATATATATACATAAATATATATATTTATATATAATGTATACATTTTTTACCAATGTTGTTCAGCTAGCTGATTATTGCAAAACTTAAATTAAATAATAATCACTATTATGGGTCCATAAAACATTTATTCAGCACTTCTGAATGCATCCAGTACATTCATTCCAAGTCAAGTGCATTTTCTTTTCTCTGTAGGATAACTAGAACAAAGTGCATTCAGAGCAAAGCCAAGGTGCTTTAAAATAAACATCTAGGCCAGGAGGCCGACAACAAACTAGTGTAAATAAAGACTGTAACAGCCAGGCCTTCAACAACAACAAATGCACCTATCAGTTTGGTAAGCTAACGTGTTGTTGTGATGACGTAATCAAAACGCGGCGATAAGCACGGCGCGCGACCATGCTCGCGGCTGGCTCACAGCCAACATGTCTGCCGCTTGGAGATATTTCAAAATATCAGAGAGAGAGGCGCGGATTGCGATTTTTAAAACGTGTTCAGCTGACATTTCTCGAGGGGGTGTAACTGCAAAGACTTTCACCACTTCAGGATTACTCCACCACTTGAAATCAAAACACCCGGACACATATGCGGAGTATGATCAACGTAACCCTGTTCTCTGACATTCGGTGATATTTTTTCGGTGCTAAAACCCTTTAGGCCGAAAGAGCCTTTTTAACCATTTTCGGCCGATAATTTTCGGTGGCCGAATATTCGGTGCATCCCTAAAATATACTAAGTCTGACATCTTCATTGACATTTTACAATCTTTCTGGGAACATTCTCTAAAAAGCTCACTAAACAAATATCAGTTCACAGAAATGTTATTTAATTTGTACAAGTGGCATGTTTGGATTGAACAGGTTATTAAACAGAGGAATAAAACTATTTTAAACTATTGGAAAGCACGGAACATGTGTGTGCATTGAGATGAACCATTAAGATGACATAAACATGAAGTCATGAACACTAACACAGACATTAGTCTGACTTGAACCTAAGACACTTGTAGTCGTCTCTGCTGACGCACAATAAGGGGAGGGTCCACACCTGTCTACTCTCTGCTGTTCCCGGTGGTGTTTTTATATGTGCAAAAGTGGTGGGGCATAAACTTAGATATATATATATATATATATATATATATATATGAAGCTTCTGCAGTGAGGTTCAGTGAGGGTCAGTGAGGTTCAGTGAGGTTCAGGCTGCTGAGCCTCTGACTCTTCTGGTTTACAAATATTATATTTTGACCTAAATCAAAATATAATATTATTTTCAAAACCTTTTTTTGTCTGATGCTTCGATTAATTTTAAAAACACAGTTCAACAAAAGGATACCCAAAACATGTAATTTGATCATTTAAATATTGAATTGTTCTCTCTTAGTAAGATCCCATTTTCAATAAAACTGCAGTCTTACCTTGACTTGAAGATGAAGTCCATGCTCTCCTTCTGGACAAACATCTCTATTACTTGTTTGTAAAAGTCCTCCTTATCTTCTTGTAGTTTCAAAAGTCTATCATAAATCTAATCGATAGATTTATGATTAGAAAACGATAAAAGTAGGGTAGACATGTGGATATTATCCGGCTGAACAAAACGTGCATTTATCAAACAGGTACGTTTCCCACAGATCTTATTTGGAGCTATTTTCTCCTATGGAGGAATCTCATTGCTATTTCTGGAGGGAACCAGAGCGCAGCTTACTTCCTGGTTTTAGGACGCGTCTCTCGTCTCCTCTTCACACCACACTTTTCGCGGCACACGTACTTACAGCCAATCAGCTCTGAATGATGAGATGACGTATGGTGGGGATGGCAGCTCTCTGCCCCTATGGTCATTATGAGCATTCACAGTGTAGTTTCTACAGTCACCGTTCACTTAGACAGGGAGAGGGAGGGCATGGTGGGGTTTTGTCCCACATGGCTCTAAACAGCTCAATAGGCACAGACTGTAGACACTAATCAGAAGAACACAGACTAAAACAGCAATGAGACGAATCAGATGATTAAACATGATCTTTTTGCATTTTGTTGTAATCATTATTTGCTTTCTGCTGACACTAGGTGGGGCTGTGCCCCACCTGCCCCTAATAACCAGTCGCAACTGGCTGTTCCTCAGCGCCGCTCCCCCTCCCTTCGGCTCACATTATGAATGAAAAGCGTATAGTAATCATAGATAACACCGCAGGGTCTGTCACAGTTTGTTTTCATCTGATTTCAAATAAACAAAGTCTTGGCTTTCAGAATATTAAACTTGTTTCTCCAAATTCAGATGATAAATACAGCCTCTAAGCTTAAGGCATAATTACAAGCTTCAATTACGGGCCGCCGTTTGCCCTGCGCTACACTACGAACTACAGGAGAGCTAGCTGACGTCAGCTGCTAGCTGCTACTGTTAGCTGCTAGCTGCCTCGGTTAGCTGCTAACGATAGCTGTTAGCTGCTAACGATAGCTGCTAGCTGCTAACGATAGCTGTTAGCTGCTAACGTTGGAGCGAGGCTTCATTGGGTAACATTGTTATGCGTTCATGCACTTTAGTATAAAGTAGTAATTGGTGTGGGGACATTATAAATCACGATGAGTTCTAATGTAATCTTCTCAAATGTATTTTTTGGTGACGACCCTGCTGTGACCTCTGACCTCTGCTGTACCACCTGTCCGCAGTGTCGGCGCCAGGGTATGGTGGGTAGGGTACAGCCATACCAAGAAATGGCTTAGCCCCACCTTAGCCCCACCTTCGCCCCACCATGAAAAATGATGTTAAAGTAAGCATGTTGAGAACACGGCTTGCGAAAATATACACGCAAACTGATCCTGCTGTAACAACAAGTGCACGTTACTGACGCAATATGGTTGAGACCATTCGGGCTTACGCTAGAAGAGGGGTGCAAGGAATAGTCTAAGTCAGTGGGGGAGTTTTAAAGATGTGGAAATTCTCTGGCGTTATATCAGCACGGCTGCGGTCAGATCAAAATGCCTCCGAATGCAATTTGAATAGACCTACGGCCAATCAGAGCAACGAAACGTTGGGTCTGCGTCATGCCTTACTGATGAGATCAATCTGAACCGCCATTCAGTATCCCCATTGGATCTTCAACGTGTGCTATCATACGTTCACAGTGATCCCTTTCTATTTACTACAAGACAAATATGCCGTTTGATTTCATACAGTTCAATTTGGATTGAGACAGGGAAATAATCTAAACCTCATGCGTGGCGTTTCGCTGTCAAGGGGGGCGATATAGCGTGTACGTAATTACATTGCAAATACTGACTTGAGCCCCACCACTGTGTGGGTTAGCCCTACCATAGACCACCCAACACAAACACTCTGGAGCCGCCACTGCCTGTCCGTCACACACCTGAGTCCGCAGTGTTTACCTGTGAGGTTTGACTGATGATGATGATGATGATGATGATGATGATGATGATGATGATGATGATGAATGCAGTTTGATCCCAAAGAGAGTCGTTAGCTGTTAGCGTAACCTCAGCTACACAAATCTGTTTTAATATATAAAGATGTGGAGAAGTGCAATATAATATAATGAATATGATATTATTGTCTTGAGATCGTCTGAACATTGATCATCATGAATGAGAATAAAGGCGTGTCCCTCTGACGTCAGATCCAATCATCTGTTATTGTTTTAAACTTATTTAAACGTATTTGTATTAATGTGAGATTTAAGGAGCTAAGGGGTTCAGATGGAAACGAGTGTTTTGATTGTTTGAGTTCTGATTAAAGTGAGCCGACTCAGAGACGTGTGATTTCCTTCATTTCAGAATTACATATTTTTTCCCAGATTTAGAATTTTACTTTATTTCTCAGAATTTTACTTTTTCAGAACTTTAATTTTACTCTTTCTCCGATTTGGACTTTTTACAAAAATTCAAATTTTTTCGAAGATCGTTCCTTTCTTCAGATTTTGAAATTTTTCACGGATTCAAGTATTTTATATTCCGAACGGGAATTTTTGAAAAAAGTCAAAATAAGAAAAAAACGTGAATTCTTGAAAAAAGTCAATTTTTCAAGAATTCACGTTTTTTTTAGTATTTTCAAAGAGAGAGAGAGAGATTTAAAATGAGATAAACCCACAAATATGAAATAATAACTTCAAGGAAAAGACGTTGCAGAGGATATGCAACGAAAACAAGAGTTTGGAAAACAACCTACAAGAAAACAAAGAAAACAAAGAAGCGATAAGCGATAAGCTCGGTGAAGCTCGGACAAGACAACGGGCTCCGGACCGTGCACAAGAGTTCCAGAAAGCTATCGGAAACTCCCACATTCAAAGACTCTTAGTCAACTCTCTGGACACCACATATGACCACAATGAAGAAGCCATAGACCTGGCAGTTAGAACAATTAACCACATCTTCATGAGAACAGCTCGTACATCCCAACTGAAGAAATGCAGCAACAAGCCCCCAAAACAAAAAGAAATAACTAACTAACCCTAACCCAAAACAAAAAGAATAACTAACTAACCCTAACCCTAACTAACTGCTTTGATGAAGAATGCCAACAAAAGAGGAACGAACTGAGGAAAATATGGAACCAAAAACATAGAGATCCTAGCAACGCAGACGTACGCCTCTTTACTGCGACATGCTCAAACAATACAAACGTACAATCAAAACCAAGAAGGCTCGGTGCACACAAAACAACTAACAATAATCGAGGATTCTTTGAACACAAACAGATTCTGGGAAAATTGGAAAAATCTAAAAACAAGTAAACACGATGACCCAGTTATACAGAACATCTCCTTGGCAGATAAATGTCTTAAGGAGAAGGGCTTTGATCCTCACCGCTGATTGGCTTCCGCGAGAACGCGTCACGTGAATTTGACACTCGAGTTGAAAAAATTGAACTCTCTCGTTTGACGCGGCAACGTTTCGTGCTCGCCGTCGGAGAGAATTCGCGTCTGTCCACGTCTCTGCATTGACTTTACATGTAATCGCGCCGCCCCCAAACATCGCATCGCGTCCGGTGTGAACGCAGCATTAGACTATTCCTTGCACCCCTCTTCTAGCATAAGCCCGAATGGTCTCAACCATATTGCATCAGTAACCATCAATCAATTAATGTTTATTTATATAGCCCAATATCACAAAAAATAATAATAATAGCTTGGATGTATATAGGGGACCCAAGGAACCAAGGTCGCTTTACAAGGAAGAACAGGGCAAAACAAACATAACAAAACAAAAGGCAATCAGACAAAACAACAGATAGATTTGGGGCCAAAGGCCTTGGTGAACAGATGGGTCTTGAGGGCCCTTTTGAAGGCGTCAAGCGCGGGGATGTTGCGGATCTCCACAGGGAGAGCGTTCCAGAGGGCGGGGGCTGCCACGCTGAAGGCTCTGTCCCCGAAGGTTCGCAGTTGTTACATTTGTCTCAGTGGACTTCACAGTTTGTACAGAATATCAGTATAACAATACGACACCCTCTGTCCTTAGACCCTCTGTCTTTAGACTCTCTGTCCTTAGAACCTCTATCCTCAGACCCTCTGTCCTTAGACCCTCACATGGTACAAGGAAACACTTCCAGAGAAACCCCACAGTTTAAAGGGGAACATGGAGAAACCTCAGGGAGAGCAGCAGAGGAGGGATCCCTCTCCCAGGACGGACAGACGTGCAATAGATGCCGTGTGTAAATTGAAAAGATAATACATTTGCAACATAGGTAGACGAAATGTTTGGAAATGCATGTGTGTAAAATAGGAAGATGAATCCACAAGGATATCCATCCAGGACTTATGATCCAGGACCACAGCCACGACTCAAGATCCAGGACTCGCAATCCATGACACAGGACCGCAGGATCATCCATGACTCCGGATCCCGGCGTATATAGACACCAAAAAGAAAGACATTTGGGGAAGCTGGGTTAATCGGAACATGAGAGTACACAGGTATAGACAGAGAGAAGGAAGAAGTAAGATGTCCCCCGACAAACTAAGCCTATATCAGCAAAACTAGGGGCTGAATCTAATCAGCCCTAACTATAAGCTTTATCAAAAAGGAAGGTCTTAAGCGCACTCTTAAAAACGGATAGGGTGTCTGCCGTCCGAACACAAACTGGAAGCTGATTCCACAAAAGTGGAGCTTGATAAGAAAAGGCTCTGGCTCCCATTGTACTTTTAGAGACTCTAGGAACAACCAACAACCCTGCATTCTTGGAACGCAATGCCCTAGTAGGACAATAGGGTATAATGAGTTCTTTAAGGTAAGATGGCGCCTGCCCATTAAGGGCTTTGTAGGCCAGAAGAGGAATTTGAAATTCTTAGGGCAGAGTACAATAACTTCAGTTTTGGTTGTGTTTAACATCAAAAAATGTAAGGTCATCCACGTTTTTAAGTCCTTGAGGCAGTCTTGAATTTTATTTAGATGATTAATTTCATCAGGCTTGATTGATAAATATAGTTGAGTATCATCCGCATAACAATGAAAGTTTACAGAATGATTCCTTATAATATTGCCTAACGGAAGCATATATAGGGTGAACAAAATAGGTCCAAGCACTGAGCCCTGTGGCACTCCATGGCTAACTTTGGTTTGCATGGAAGATTCATCGTTGACACGTACAAACTGAGAGCGTTCAGATAGATAGGACCTAAACCAGCCTAAAGCAGTTCCCTGTATGCCAACTAAGTGCTCTAGTCTTTGCAATAGGATATCATGGTCGATAGTATCAAATGCAGCACTGAGATCGAGCAAGACAAGAATAGAGACAAGTCCCTTGTGTGAGGCTATTAGAATGTCATTTGTGACTTTAACCAGAGCTGTCTCTGTGCTATGTGTTCTAAAGCCAGACTGAACATCTTCAAATAAATCATAGTTTTTTAAGTAATCAGCTGTTTTGCGACTGCTTTCTCAATAATCTTTGAGAGGAACGGAAGATTAGAAATAGGTCTATAGTTGGCTAAAACCTCTGGATCGAGGTTGTGCTTTTTAAGAAGCGGTTTTATCACTGCTACTTTGAATGATTGTGGAACATAGCCTGATAATAAAGACATATTCATAATATTTAATAAAGAAGTGCTAATTAATGGAAAAACTTCTTTTAACAGCTTAGTTGGAATCGGGTCTAAGATACACGTTGATGGTTTAGAAGAGAGAATCATCAAGTAGTTCCACATGAAACATAAAAACATAAACAGAACAACAAAAGGACATCATACAGCATCATTACAGGGATTACAATGTACATACTATCCACATGAGCAGGTACCAACAGCTTCCGATTGAGTAGCATCCAACCGAGCTTTAAAAACATTTAGTGGCACCAGATTGCTCAGTTTACATTTCAATTGCAGACTATTCCAAGACAGTGGAGCTGCGCATCTAAATGCTGTCTTCACTAAGACAGTCCTAGCTGTTTGCACATTTAATAAAACTTCAGCAAGCGATCTCAGGCATGGCCCGTTGGCATGGCCAGGCCTGTCATAAAATGCCCCCCCCCCCCCCCCCCCCCAAAAAAGAGGTTTCTATTAACCCTCAAGCATGTTTCAGGGTATGGTTCTCGGACTGGTACCAATAAATGGAGCAAGTTTCATGTATGTGACACTTTTATTATATAGGGCGTTAATAACGCGTTAACGCAAAAAAAAATTAACGCCACTAATTATTTTAACGCGATTAACGCATGTGTAATTTTTGTCCTCGGCCGCCCCGTAGTTTCAGAGTCGTATCGAGTATAAAATACCATCTACAAGCTGATGCTGACAGCCCCGCTCCTGCCGTCCGCTTGCGGCAGACCACACTTCCACGCTCAGCGGCAGGCTCCGACTGGCCATCGGGAGGACCGGGAGGGTGTGTGTATGTGTGGCGCGAGAGAGAGACCTTACGTGTATTGTTGTTGTTAGCATCTGGTGCTAGCTAGCTGCGCTAACGGATATAAGGAGCTGTTTCAATGAAAATAGAGGAGCGACATCTCGCCGACAACTGCGCCGAGCACTTGACTTCATGCAGGCAGCCAGACAGAGGGACATTGTACGAACAGTCAGCACACTCAGCACGGATAGTGCGCGCAGCGTCCAGGCAGCTCCTGTTCGAGCATATGCCTTGAGTTGCATATAGCTCCAACGATCCAACACACACACACACACACACACACACACACACACACACACACACACGCACACGCACACACACACGCACTTTGTATTGTAGGAGAGAGGTTCCAGATTGAATTGAGGCGAATATTTGTAATGTTCCGAGGTTGTTGTGTTTAATATTCATGAGGATATTTGTAATTGTTCAAATGATAATAAACATTTGCATAAAGCATATTTGTCCACTCATATGTTGATAAGAGTATTAAAAACTTGAAAAATAACCCTCTAAGGTACATTTAGAACAGGTACAAAATGTGCGATTAATTTGCGATTAATCGCGATTAAATATTTTAATCGACCGACAGCCCTGATAGCATAGCGTGGCAAAAATATACTGACAAAGACTATGTAACATAAAAATATATTTTGATTATTAGATGACAACTATGTAAAATTAAACAATACATTTTAAAGCACGTTTATAAACGTGCTTTAAAATGTTATTATTATTGCTACGTCCTGTCTGTATAAATACAAACAGGACGTAGCAATAATAATAAAAAGAAAGATTAAAAAACACAAAAACTGGAAAGGAAGTGACGAATGAATTTCGACACCACTACCATCAAATACGGAGGGAAAAGTTAAACCAGAATAATCAAGACTATATGAGCTACCACTAAACGACTCAGTCTGAAAATTACCATTAATACAAACCCTGAACGTTTACTTTTCGTTTTAAACATCGTTTTAAGGTATAAACGTGTCATTTAGAAATGCGCGTTCCCGTGACAAGGGGTGCATTTCATGACGGGGGTGCATAATTTGACACAACACCGGCTCTACCACCATACTTGCCAACCTTGAGACCTCAGAAATCGGGAGCATTTCAAAATGCAAAATGGGGGGGTGGGGGGTGCTAGTGGATCGCCGGAGCTGTTAGATTAACATTAACATGCTTATTGTAGTTCTAAGTGCAATGCCTTGCGGCCTGTAGCACCGTCCTTGATGGAGCATATGTGTGGGCAGGAAAGGAGTGAGCAGAGAGTAGTTGTCGATTTTTGTTCTGTTTTCTGTGACTATCTGCCTCACCCTCTCAGACGTTCAGTTGCGCGCGCTACGAGAGAGAAGTGTTACCATGGAAACCAAACAATGGTGTAGCTGTATTAAAGTCCGAGTGGAAACAGTCCTGAGTAAATCGGATTTTTTCAGAAATCGGGAGAAATGCGGGAGAAATATGACCCCGGGAGGAAACCGGGAGAGGGCAATGAAATCGGGAGGGTTGACAAGTCTGTCTACCACAGAGTTTGCCACTTGGGTGCAACACACACTATGTACAACGGTGATGAATTATGTCCCGTAATGTTCCACCACAGAGGTCTCTATTTATAATGATAAATGTTAATTTAAAGCTAGAGATGTTTCACAAACAGCTGAACTCAGTTTATGCAACCGGAAGTTCCAGAAAAAAGTAAAATGACTCAGATGATGACATCATGAATCATGTTTCGTTATGGATCTGTGTTTCGGTTCGGATGTGTTTTATATTTATTGGAACCACTGTTCAAATAAAAACATTTTCAAAAAACGATGGGCTTTTATTGTGAAGGTGCGCACCGGAAATGTGTGTTCTCGCTGCAAAGGAGGAGCTGAAGGTCACAGCTGGAGCTGGAGCTGCTCCATCCTCAGAACCAGGAGCGACAGACACATCCCGCCTGTCTCACCGCTGCATCTGTTTTCTCTGCAGCAGCCTGTCTCACCGCTGCATCTGTCTCTCTGCATCAGCCTGTCTCACCGCTGCATCTGTCTCTCTGCAGCTGCCTGTCTCTCTGCAGCAGCCTGTCTCTCTGCAGCAGCGACCTGTCTTTCTGCAGCTTGTCTCTCTACCGCTTCACCTGTCTCTCTCATCGCTGGTCCGTCCGTCTCACCCCTGCATCTCCGCCTATTTCACCGCTGCAGCCTGTCTCTCTCTCATTGCTCCGCCTGTCTCTCTCTCACTGCTCCGCCTGTCTCTCTCTCACCGCTCCGCCTGTCTCATCGCTGCATCCCCGCCTGTTTTCTCTCTACTGTAGCCTGTCTATCTGCGGCATCTCCACCTGTCTCCCCTCCCTCCCTCCTATCTCCCTCCTGTTTCCCCCCTTCATCACCTGTCTCACCCCCTGTCTCCCCGCTGCACCACCTGTCTCCCCCCCTGTCTCCCCCTGTGAGTGAGCGGTCCTCTCGCCATGGGGAACCGGGGCATGGAGGACCTGATCCCGCTGGTGAACCGGCTGCAGGACGCCTTCTCCTCCATCGGGCAGAACTCCAGCCTGGACCTGCCGCAGATCGCCGTGGTGGGGGGGCAGAGCGCGGGGAAGAGCTCCGTGCTGGAGAACTTCGTGGGGAAGTGAGTCTGTCACCTGTCTGTCTCTCACCTGTCTGTCTGCCCATCTATCCATCTATCTGTATCATAATGTTGTGTGATACCTTACTATGACACACTGCTGTTTAATGTGTTTATATATTGAATCTCTATCCAATAGGACTGAAATAATCCTACTTTAAAGAGTCCTCTCCTGCTGATGTTCAGGTGTATATCAGTATGTAGTGTCCCTACTTTAAAGAGTCCTCTCCTGCTGATGTTCAGGTGTATATCAGTATGTAGTGTCTCTACTTTAAAGAGTCCTCTCCTGCTGATGTTCAGGTGTATATCAGTATGTAGTGTCTCTACTTTAAAGAGTCCTCTCCTGCTGATGTTCAGGTGTATATCAGTAGGTAGTGTCTCTACTTTAAAGAGTCCTCTCCTGCTGATGTTCAGGTGTATATCAGTATGTAGTGTCTCTACTTTAAAGAGTCCTCTCCTGCTGATGTTCAGGTGTATATCAGTAGGTAGTGTCTCTACTTTAAAGAGTCCTCTCCTGCTGATGTTCAGGTGTATATCAGTATGTAGTGTCTCTACTTTAAAGAGTCCTCTCCTGCTGATGTTCAGGTGTATATCAGTAGGTAGTGTCTCTACTTTAAAGAGTCCTCTCCTGCTGATGTTCAGGTGTATATCAGTAGGTAGTGTCTCTACTTTAAAGAGTCCTCTCCTACTGATGTTCAGGTGTATATCAGTAGGTAGTGTCTCTACTTTAAAGAGTCCTCTCCTGCTGATGTTCAGGTGTATATCAGTATGTAGTGTCTCTACTTTAAAGAGTCCTCTCCTGCTGATGTGCAGGTGTATATCAGTAGGTAGTGTCTCTACTTTAAAGAGTCCTCTCCTGCTGATGTTCAGGTGTATATCAGTAGGTAGTGTCTCTACTTTAAAGAGTCCTCTCCGGCTGATGTTCAGGTGTATATCAGTATGTAGTGTCTCTACTTTAAAGAGTCCTCTCCTGCTGATGTTCAGGTGTATATCAGTATGTAGTGTCTCTACTTTAAAGAGTCCTCTCCTGCTGATGTTCAGGTGTATATCAGTATGTAGTGTCTCTACTTTAAAGAGTCCTCTCCTGCTGATGTTCAGGTGTATATCAGTAGGTAGTGTCTCTACTTTAAAGAGTCCTCTCCTGCTGATGTTCAGGTGTATACCAGTAGGTAGTGTCTCTACTTTAAAGAGTCCTCTCCTGCTGATGTTCAGGTGTATATCAGTATGTAGTGTCTCTACTTTAAAGAGTCCTCTCCTGCTGATGTTCAGGTGTATATCAGTATGTAGTGTCTCTACTTTAAAGAGTCCTCTCCTGCTGATGTTCAGGTGTATATCAGTATGTAGTGTCTCTACTTTAAAGAGTCCTCTCCTGCTGATGTTCAGGTGTATACCAGTATGTAGTGTCTCTACTTTAAAGAGTCCTCTCCTGCTGATGTTCAGGTGTATATCAGTATGTAGTGTCTCTACTTTAAAGAGTCCTCTCCTGCTGATGTTCAGGTGTATATCAGTATGTAGTGTCTCTACTTTAAAGAGTCCTCTCCTGCTGATGTTCAGGTGTATATCCGTGTGTAGTCCCTCTACTTTAAAGAGTTCTCTCCTGCTGATGTTCAGGTGTATATCAGTATGTAGTGTCTCTACTTTAAAGAGTCCTCTCCTGCTGATGTTCAGGTGTATATCAGTATGTAGTGTCTCTACTTTAAAGATTTCTCTCCTGCTGATGTCCAGGTGTATATCAGTATGTAGTGTCTCTACTTTAAAGAGTCCTCTCCTGCTGATGTTCAGGTGTATATCAGTATGTAGTGTATCTACTTTAAAGAGTTCTCTCCTGCTGATGTTCAGGTGTATATCAGTATGTAGTGTCTCTACTTTAAAGAGTCCTCTCCTGCTGATGTTCAGGTGTATATCAGTGTGTAGTTTCAACAGAAACTGCTCTCCTTGCTGTCTCTGACGAACTGCACACTGCTAAAGCAGCCTCCCTCTCCTCTGTCATCATCCTTCTTGACCTGTCTGCTGCATTCGACACAGTGAACCATCAGATCCTCCTTCACACTCTCCAAGAACTTGGAGTTTCAGGCACTGCACTTTCCCTCCTCACCTCATACCTCAACGACCGCACCTACAGGGTTACTTGGAGAGGGTCCGAGTCCGACCCTTGTCAATTAACTACAGGGGTCCCTCAGGGCTCGGTTCTTGGTCCCCTCCTCTTCTCCCTGTACACAAACTCGCTCGGGTCTGTCATTAGCCCGCATGGTTTTTCATACCACTGCTACGCTGACGACACCCAACTAATTCTGTCCTTTCCCCGCTCAGAGACCCAGGTCGTCGCACGCATCTCTGCTTGCCTAGCAGACATCTCTCGGTGGATGTCTGCTCATCACCTCAAGCTCAACCTTGACAAGACTGAACTGCTCTTCCTTCCGGGAAAAGATTGTCCCACTCTTGACCTAACAATCAACATCGGCACCTCTGTTGTTTCCCCGACTCAGACTGCAAGGAATCTGGGTGTGGTCCTAGATAACAAATTGTCCTTCACTGCAAACATCGCTGCTACAACCCGCTGCTGCAGATACACGCTTTACAACATCAGGAGGATACGTCCCCAGCTGACCCAGACATCAGCGCAGATTCTGGTCCAGGCTCTCGTCATCTCACGCCTAGACTACTGCAACTCCCTCCTGGCTGGTCTACCTGCATGTGCCATCCGACCTCTGCAGCTCATCCAGAATGCAGCGGCTCGTCTGGTCTTCAACCTTCCCAAATTCTCCCACACCACACCGCTCCTCCGCTCCCTTCACTGGCTTCCAGTAACTGCTAGAATCCACTTCAAGACACTGGTACTTGCGTACCATGCTGTGAATGGATCTGGCCCTTCCTACATCCAGGACATGGTTAAACCGTACACCCCAGCACGTGCACTCCGCTCTGCATCAGCCAAACAGCTCGCTGCACCCGCACTGCGAGGGGGACCCAAGTTCCCGTCAGCAAAAACACGTGGGTTTGATATCCTGGCTCCAAAATGGTGGAATGAGCTCCCCATTGAAATCAGGACAGCAGATAGCTTACACATCTTCCGACGCAAACTGAAAACTCATCTCTTTGGACTCCACTTCGAGCGATAGAATTACTAACAAAGCACTTATATACTAATAAAGGGCTGGCTTTCTAAATGCCAGTTGAGTAGCACTTGAAATGTTTGGCTCTATGAAACCTGATGTACTTATATGATTCTGTTTTCTTCAAGGTTGTATCTTCCTGGTCGAATGCACTTATTGTAAGTCGCTTTGGATAAAAGCGTCAGCTAAATGCAATGTAATGTAATGTAATGTAGTGTCTCTACTTTAAAGAGTCCTCTCCTGCTGATGTTCAGGTGTATATCAGTATGTAGTGTCTCTACTTTAAAGAGTCCTCTCCTGCTGATGTTCAGGTGTATATCAGTATGTAGTGTCTCTACTTTAAAGAGTCCTCTCCTGCTGGTGTTCAGGTGTATATCAGTATGTAGTGTCTCTACTTTAAAGAGTCCTCTCCTGCTGATGTTCAGGTGTATATCAGTATGTAGTGTCTCTACTTTAAAGAGTCCTCTCCTGTTGATGTTCAGGTGTATATCAGTATGTAGTGTCTCTACTTTAAAGAGTCCTCTCCTGTTGATGTTCAGGTGTATATCAGTATGTAGTGTCTCTACTTTAAAGAGTCCTCTCCTGCTGATGTTCAGGTGTATATCAGTATGTAGTGTCTCTATTTTAAAGAGTCCTCTCCTGCTGATGTTCAGGTGTATATCAGTATGTAGTGTCTCTATTTTAAAGAGTCCTCTCCTGCTGATGTTCAGGTGTATATCAGTATGTAGTGTCTCTACTTTAAAGAGTCCTCTCCTGTTGATGTTCAGGTGTATATCAGTATGTAGTGTCTCTACTTTAAAGAGTCCTCTCCTGTTGATGTTCAGGTGTATATCAGTATGTAGTGTCTCTACTTTAAAGAGTCCTCTCCTGCTGATGTTCAGGTGTATATCAGTATGTAGTGTCTCTATTTTAAAGAGTCCTCTCCTGCTGATGTTCAGGTGTATATCAGTATGTAGTGTCTCTACTTTAAA
>NC_136909.1:502223-507223 GCF_949606895.1 Notothenia rossii | reverse complement strand
AAAGATCACTTTTAAATGTGCTTTATAAATAAACTTAGATTTTACACTTCAGACACACTACAGACAGACAGGACACACTACAGACAGACAGGACACACTACAGACAGACAGGACACACTACAGACAGACAGGACACACTACAGACAGACAGGACACACTACAGACAGACAGGACACACTACAGACAGACAGGACACACTACAGACAGACAGGACACACTAGAGACAGACAGGACACACTACAGTCAGACAGGACACACTACAGACAGACAGGAAACACTACAGACAGACAGGACACACTACAGACAGACAGGACACACTACAGACAGACAGGAAACACTACAGACAGACAGGACACACTACAGTCAGACAGGACACACTAGAGACAGACAGGACACACTAGAGACACACTACAGACAGACAGGACACACTACAGACACACTACAGACAGACAGGACACACTACAGACAGACAGGACACACTACAGACAGACAGGACACACTACAGACAGACAGGACACACTACAGTCAGACAGGACACACTAGAGACAGACAGGACACACTAGAGACACACTACAGACAGACAGGACACACTACAGACACACTACAGACAGACAGGACACACTACAGTCAGACAGGACACACTACAGACAGACAGGACACACTAGAGACACACTACAGACAGACAGGACACACTACAGACAGACAGGACACACTACAGACAGACAGGACACACTACAGACACACTACAGACAGACAGGACACACTACAGTCAGACAGGACACACTACAGACAGACAGGACACACTAGAGACACACTACAGACAGACAGGACACACTAGAGACAGACAGGACACACTACAGACACACTACAGACAGACAGGACACACTACAGTCAGACAGGACACACTACAGACAGACAGGACACACTACAGACACACTACAGACAGACAGGACACACTACAGTCAGACAGGACACACTACAGACACACTACAGACAGACAGGACACACTACAGTCAGACAGGACACACTACAGACACACTACAGACAGACAGGACACACTACAGACAGACAGGACACACTACAGTCAGACAGGACACACTACAGTCAGACAGGACACACTACAGACAGACAGGACACACTACAGACAGACAGGACACACTGCAGACAGACAGGACACACTACAGACAGACAGGACACACTGCAGACAGACAGGACACACTACAGACAGACAGGACACACTACAGACACACTACAGACAGACAGGACACACTACAGTCAGACAGGACACACTACAGACAGACAGGACACACTACAGTCAGACAGGACACACTACAGACAGACAGGACACACTACAGACAGACAGGACACACTACAGACAGACAGGACACACTACAGTCAGACAGGACACACTACAGACAGACAGGACACACTACAGTCAGACAGGACACACTACAGTCAGACAGGACACACTACAGACAGACAGGACACACTACAGTCAGACAGGACACACTACAGTCAGACAGGACACACTACAGACAGACAGGACACACTACAGTCAGACAGGACACACTACAGACAGACAGGACACACTACAGACAGACAGGACACACTAGAGACACACTACAGACAGACAGGACACACTAGAGACAGACAGGACACACTACAGACAGACAGGACACACTACAGACAGACAGGACACACTACAGTCAGACAGGACACACTACAGACAGACAGGACACACTACAGTCAGACAGGACACACTACAGTCAGACAGGACACACTACAGTCAGACAGGACACACTACAGACAGACAGGACACACTACAGTCAGACAGGACACACTACAGTCAGACAGGACACACTACAGACAGACAGGACACACTACAGTCAGACAGGACACACTACAGTCAGACAGGACACACTACAGACAGACAGGACACACTAGAGACACACTACAGACAGACAGGACACACTACAGACAGACAGGACACACTACAGACAGACAGGACACACTACAGACACACTACAGACAGACAGGACACACTACAGTCAGACAGGACACACTACAGACAGACAGGACACACTAGAGACACACTACAGACAGACAGGACACACTAGAGACAGACAGGACACACTACAGTCAGACAGGACACACTACAGTCAGACAGGACACACTACAGTCAGACAGGACACACTGCAGACAGCCAGGACACACTACAGTCAGACAGGACACACTACAGACAGACAGGAAACACTACAGACAGACAGGACACACTACAGACAGACAGGACACACTACAGACAGACAGGAAACACTACAGACAGACAGGACACACTACAGTCAGACAGGACACACTAGAGACAGACAGGACACACTAGAGACACACTACAGACAGACAGGACACACTACAGACACACTACAGACAGACAGGACACACTACAGACAGACAGGACACACTACAGACAGACAGGACACACTACAGACAGACAGGACACACTACAGTCAGACAGGACACACTAGAGACAGACAGGACACACTAGAGACACACTACAGACAGACAGGACACACTACAGACACACTACAGACAGACAGGACACACTACAGTCAGACAGGACACACTACAGACAGACAGGACACACTAGAGACACACTACAGACAGACAGGACACACTACAGACAGACAGGACACACTACAGACAGACAGGACACACTACAGACACACTACAGACAGACAGGACACACTACAGTCAGACAGGACACACTACAGACAGACAGGACACACTAGAGACACACTACAGACAGACAGGACACACTAGAGACAGACAGGACACACTACAGACACACTACAGACAGACAGGACACACTACAGTCAGACAGGACACACTACAGACAGACAGGACACACTACAGACACACTACAGACAGACAGGACACACTACAGTCAGACAGGACACACTACAGACACACTACAGACAGACAGGACACACTACAGTCAGACAGGACACACTACAGTCAGACAGGACACACTACAGACAGACAGGACACACTACAGACAGACAGGACACACTGCAGACAGACAGGACACACTACAGACAGACAGGACACACTGCAGACAGACAGGACACACTACAGACAGACAGGACACACTACAGACACACTACAGACAGACAGGACACACTACAGTCAGACAGGACACACTACAGACAGACAGGACACACTACAGTCAGACAGGACACACTACAGACAGACAGGACACACTACAGACAGACAGGACACACTACAGACAGACAGGACACACTACAGTCAGACAGGACACACTACAGTCAGACAGGACACACTACAGACAGACAGGACACACTAGAGACACACTACAGACAGACAGGACACACTAGAGACAGACAGGACACACTACAGACACACTACAGACAGACAGGACACACTACAGTCAGACAGGACACACTACAGACAGACAGGACACACTACAGTCAGACAGGACACACTACAGTCAGACAGGACACACTACAGACAGACAGGACACACTAGAGACACACTACAGACAGACAGGACACACTAGAGACAGACAGGACACACTACAGACACACTACAGACAGACAGGACACACTACAGTCAGACAGGACACACTACAGACAGACAGGACACACTACAGACACACTACAGACAGACAGGACACACTACAGTCAGACAGGACACACTACAGACACACTACAGACAGACAGGACACACTACAGTCAGACAGGACACACTACAGACACACTACAGACAGACAGGACACACTACAGTCAGACAGGACACACTACAGACACACTACAGACAGACAGGACACACTACAGACAGACAGGACACACTACAGTCAGACAGGACACACTACAGACAGACAGGACACACTACAGTCAGACAGGACACACTACAGACATACAGGACACACTACAGACAGACAGGACACACTACAGACAGACAGGACACACTACAGTCAGACAGGACACACTACAGTCAGACAGGACACACTACAGTCAGACAGGACACACTACAGACAGACAGGACACACTACAGACAGACAGGACACACTACAGACACACTACAGACAGACAGGACACACTACAGTCAGACAGGACACACTACAGACAGACAGGACACACTACAGACAGACAGGACACACTACAGTCAGACAGGACACACTACAGACAGACAGGACACACTACAGTCAGACAGGACACACTACAGTCAGACAGGACACACTACAGACAGACAGGACACACTACAGTCAGACAGGACACACTACAGTCAGACAGGACACACTACAGACAGACAGGACACACTACAGTCAGACAGGACACACTACAGACAGACAGGACACACTACAGACAGACAGGACACACTAGAGACACACTACAGACAGACAGGACACACTAGAGACAGACAGGACACACTACAGACAGACAGGACACACTACAGACAGACAGGACACACTACAGTCAGACAGGACACACTACAGACAGACAGGACACACTACAGTCAGACAGGACACACTACAGTCAGACAGGACACACTACAGTCAGACAGGACACACTACAGACAGACAGGACACACTACAGTCAGACAGGACACACTACAGTCAGACAGGACACACTACAGACAGACAGGACACACTACAGTCAGACAGGACACACTACAGTCAGACAGGACACACTACAGACAGACAGGACACACTAGAGACACACTACAGACAGACAGGACACACTACAGACAGACAGGACACACTACAGACAGACAGGACACACTACAGACACACTACAGACAGACAGGACACACTACAGTCAGACAGGACACACTACAGACAGACAGGACACACTAGAGACACACTACAGACAGACAGGACACACTAGAGACAGACAGGACACACTACAGTCAGACAGGACACACTACAGTCAGACAGGACACACTACAGTCAGACAGGACACACTACAGTCAGACAGGACACACTA
>NC_136909.1:490667-502023 GCF_949606895.1 Notothenia rossii | reverse complement strand
TGTGATTGTAGTATTTATTACATGTACAGCACTTTGGCCCGACCAAAGATCACTTTTAAATGTGCTTTATAAATAAACTTAGATTTTACACTACAGACACACTACAGACAGACAGGAAACACTACAGACAGACAGGACACACTACAGACAGACAGGAAACACTACAGACAGACAGGAAACACTACAGACAGACAGGACACACTACAGACAGACAGGACACACTACAGACACACTACAGACAGACAGGACACACTACAGACAGACAGGACACACTACAGACAGACAGGACACACTACAGACAGACAGGACACACTACAGACAGACAGGACACACTACAGTCAGACAGGAAACACTACAGACAGACAGGACACACTACAGACACACTACAGACAGACAGGACACACTACAGACAGACAGGACACACTACAGACAGACAGGACACACTACAGACAGACAGGACACACTAGAGACACACTACAGACAGACAGGACACACTACAGACAGACAGGACACACTACAGACAGACAGGACACACTACAGACAGACAGGACACACTACAGACACACTACAGACAGACAGGACACACTACAGACACACTACAGACAGACAGGACACACTACAGTCAGACAGGACACACTACAGACAGACAGGACACACTACAGACACACTACAGACAGACAGGACACACTACAGACACACTACAGACAGACAGGACACACTACAGTCAGACAGGACACACTACAGACAGACAGGACACACTACAGTCAGACAGGACACACTACAGACAGACAGGACACACTACAGTCAGACAGGACACACTACAGTCAGACAGGACACACTACAGTCAGACAGGACACACTACAGACAGACAGGACACACTACAGTCAGACAGGACACACTGCAGACAGACAGGACACACTGCAGACAGACAGGACACACTACAGTCAGACAGGACAAACTACAGTCAGACAGGACACACTACAGTCAGACGGGACACACTACAGTCAGACAGGACACACTACAGACAGACAGGACACACTACAGTCAGACGGGACACACTACAGTCAGACGGGACACACTACAGTCAGACAGGACACACTACAGACAGACAGGACACACTACAGTCAGACAGGACACACTACAGACAGACAGGACACACTACAGTCAGACAGGACACACTACAGACAGACAGGACAC
Source organism: Notothenia rossii (assembly GCF_949606895.1). Taxonomy (NCBI): domain Eukaryota; kingdom Metazoa; phylum Chordata; class Actinopteri; order Perciformes; family Nototheniidae; genus Notothenia; species Notothenia rossii. The sequence continues at coordinate 500,826 of NC_136909.1, read as the reverse complement.
ACTACAGACAGACAGGACACACTACAGACAGACAGGACACACTACAGACAAACAGGACACACTACAGACAGACAGGACACACTACAGTCAGACAGGACACACTACAGTCAGACAGGACACACTACAGACAGACAGGACACACTACAGACAGACAGGACACACTACAGTCAGACAGGACACACTACAGTCAGACAGGACACACTACAGTCAGACAGGACACACTACAGTCAGACAGGACACACTACAGTCAGACAGGACACACTACAGAGACCGTAAAACGTGACATCATCGACGTGATATTTGAGGAGACCCTGGCTCAGAGACAGGTAGACTCGCCTGCAGGTAACCATAGCAACAGTGTGTGACGGAGCTCACCTGTGCAGGTTACGTGGGCGTTGTGAACCGCAGTCAGAAGGACATCGACGGAAAGAAAGACATCAACGCAGCGCTGCAGGCGGAGAGGAAGTTCTTCCTGTCTCACCCCTCATACAGACACCTGGCCGACCGCATGGGGACCGCCTACCTGCAGAAGATCCTCAACCAGGTACACACGCACTGACACACACACACACACACACACGCACTGACACACACACACACACACACACACACACACACACACACTACAGACAGGACAAACTAAAGTCAGACAGGACACACTACAGACAGACAGGACACACTACAGACAGACAGGACACACTACAGACAGGACACTACAGACAGACAGGACACACTACAGGAACACTACAGACAGACAGGACACACTACAGACAGGACACTACAGACAGACAGGACACACTACAGGAACACTACAGACAGACAGGACACACTACAGACAGACAGGGCGCACTACAGACAGACAGGAAACACTACAGACATACAGACAGGACACACTACAGACAGACAGGACACACTACAGTCAGACAGGACACACTACAGACAGACAGGACACACTACAGACAGACAGGACACACTACAGACACACTACAGACAGACAGGACACACTACAGACAGACAGGACACACTACAGACACACTACAGACAGACAGGACACACTACAGACAGATAGGACACACTACAGACAGACAGGACACACTACAGACAGACAGGACACACTACAGTCAGACAGGACACAGTACAGACAGACAGGACACACTGCAGTCAGACAGGACACACTACAGTCAGACAGGACACACTACAGTCAGACAGGACACACTACAGTCAGACAGGACACACTACAGACAGACAGGACACACTACAGTCAGACAGGACACAGTACAGACAGACAGGACACACTACAGACAGACAGGACACACTACAGACAGACAGGGCGCACTACAGACAGACAGGAAACACTACAGACATACAGACAGGACACACTACAGACAGACAGGACACACTACAGTCAGACAGGACACACTACAGACAGACAGGACACACTACAGACAGACAGGACACACTACAGACACACTACAGACAGACAGGACACACTACAGTCAGACAGGACACACTACAGACAGACAGGACACACTACAGTCAGACAGGACACACTACAGACAGACAGGACACACTACAGACAGACAGGACACACTACAGACACACTACAGACAGACAGGACACACTACAGACAGACAGGACACACTACAGACACACTACAGACAGACAGGACACACTACAGACAGATAGGACACACTACAGACAGACAGGACACACTACAGTCAGACAGGACACAGTACAGACAGACAGGACACACTGCAGTCAGATAGGACACACTACAGACAGACAGGACACACTACAGACAGACAGGACACACTACAGTCAGACAGGACTGTGTAAATCGTCTTTTACTACATCATATAACCCTATGTCATGCAATATATATACTGTATACTACAACAACACTCACACACGCTTTCTCTACTTACTGTCTGTCCTTCCTGTCTGTCCTTCCTGTCTGTCCTTCCTGTCTGTAATTCCTGTTTGTACTTCTGACTGTACTTCTGTCTGTCCTTCCTGTCTGTCCTTCCTGTCTGTAATTCCTGTCTGTACTTCCTGTCTGTACTTCTGTCTGTACTTCCTGTCTGTACTTCCTGTCTGTACTTCTGTCTGTACTTCTATCTGTCCTTCCTGTCTGTCCTTCCTGTCTGTAATTCCTGTCTGTAATTCCTGTTTGTACTTACTGTCTCTACTTGCTTTCTGTACTTCCTGTCTGCACTTCCTGTCTGTACTTCCTGTCTGTACTTCTGTCTGTCCTTCCTGTCTGTCCTTCCTGTCTGTAATTCCTGTCTGTACTTACTGTCTCTACTTACTGTCTGTACTTCCTGTCTGCACTTCCTGTCTGTACTTCCTGTCTGTACTTACTGTCTCTACTTGCTTTCTGTACTTCCTGTCTGCACTTCCTGTCTGTACTTCTGACTGTACTTCTGTCTGTCCTTCCTGTCTGTCCTTCCTGTCTGTAATTCCTGTCTGTACTTCCTGTCTGTACTTCTGTCTGTACTTCCTGTCTGTACTTCCTGTCTGTACTTCTGTCTGTACTTCTATCTGTCCTTCCTGTCTGTCCTTCCTGTCTGTAATTCCTGTCTGTAATTCCTGTTTGTACTTACTGTCTCTACTTGCTTTCTGTACTTCCTGTCTGCACTTCCTGTCTGTACTTCTGTCTGTCCTTCCTGTCTGTCCTTCCTGTCTGTAATTCCTGTCTGTACTTACTGTCTCTACTTACTGTCTGTACTTCCTGTCTGTACTTCCTGTCTGTACTTCTGTCTGTACTTCCTGTCTGTACTTCCTGTCTGTACTTCTGTCTGTACTTCTATCTGTCCTTCCTGTCTGTCCTTCCTGTCTGTAATTCCTGTCTGTACTTACTGTCTCTACTTGCTGTCTGTACTTCCTGTCTGTCCTTCCTGTCTGTAATTCCTGTCTGTACTTACTGTCTCTACTTGCTGTCTGTACTTCCTGTCTGTGCTTCCTGTCTGTACTTCTGTCTGTCCTTCCTGTCTGTACTTCCTGTCTCTACTTCCTGTCTGTACTTCCTGTCTGTACTTCCTGTCTGTAGCAACTGACGAACCATATCCGCGACACGCTGCCCGCGCTGCGCAGCAAGCTGCAGAGTCAGCTGCTGAGCATCGAGAAGGAGGTGGAGGAGTACAAGAACTTTAGACCAGACGATCCCAGCAGGAAGACCAAGGCCCTGCTGCAGTCAGTGCACACACACACACACACACACACACACACACACACACACACACACACACACACACACACACACACACACACACACACACACACACACACACACACACACACACACACACACACAGAGTGTCCGGTAGTGGCTCAGTCAGTAGGGGTTTGGACTGGGAGCCGTAGGGTCGCCTGTTCAAGTCCCCGGACAGACCTGAGTGTGGACTGCTACTTGGAGAGGTCCCAGTTAACCTCCTGCCCTGCCGTGGTGCCCTTGAGCAAGGCACCGGACTAGACTCCTCCTACTAGACTCCTGGTGCTAGACACCTAGTGCTAGACTCCTGGTGCTAGACTCCTGGTACTAGACTCCTGGTATTAGACTCCTGGTACTAGACTCCTGGTGCTAGACTCCTGGTGCTAGACTCCTGGTACTAGACTCCTGGTATTAGACTCCTGGTGCTAGACTCCTCGTACTAGACTCCTGGTACTAGACTCCTGGTGCTAGACTCCTCGTACTAGACTCCTGGTGCTAGACTCCTGGTGCTAGACTCCTGGTGCTAGACTCCTCGTACTAGACTCCTGGTACTAGACTCCTGGTGCTAGACTCCTGGTGCTAGACTCCTCGTACTAGACTCCTGGTGCTAGACTCCTGGTACTAGACTCCTGGTGCTAGACTCCTGGTGCTAGACTCCTGGTGCTAGACTCCTGGTGCTAGACTCCTCGTACTAGACTCCTGGTGCTAGACTCCTGGTACTAGACTCCTGGTGCTAGACTCCTCGTACTAGACTCCTCGTACTAGACTCCTGGTGCTAGACTCCTGGTACTAGACTCCTGGTGCTAGACTCCTCGTACTAGACTCCTCGTACTAGACTCCTGGTGCTAGACTCCTGGTGCTAGACTCCTGGTGCTAAACTCCTCGTACTAGACTCCTCGTACTAGACTCCTGGTGCTAGACTCCTGGTACTAGACTCCTGGTGCTAGACTCCTGGTGCTAGACTCCTCGTACTAGACTCCTGGTGCTAGACTCCTGGTACTAGACTCCTGGTGCTAGACTCCTCGTACTAGACTCCTGGTGCTAGACTCCTGGTACTAGACTCCTGGTATTAGACTCCTGGTGCTAGACTCCTGGTACTAGACTCCTGGTGCTAGACTCCTGGTGCTAGACTCCTGGTACTAAACTCCTAGTGCTAGACTCCTCATACTAGACTCCTGGTGCTAGACTCCTGGTGCTAGACTCCTGGTGCTAGACTCCTGGTACTAGACTCCTGGTGCTAGACTCCTGGTGCTAGACTCCTGGTTCTAGACTCCTGGTTTTACTGTGTGCTGTGGGTGAGAGATACACAATGCACATCATAGAAAAGGATCAAACCCCAAATTGTGTGTGTGTGTGTGTGTGTGTGTGTGTGTGTGTGTGTGTGTGTGTGTGTGTGTGTGTGTGTGTGTGTGTGTGTGTGTGTGTGTGTGTGTGTGTGTGTGTGTGTGTGTGTGTGTGTGTGTGTGTGTGTGTGTGTGTGTGTGTGTGTGTGTGTGTGTGTGTGTGTGTGTGTGTGTAGGATGGTGCAGCAGTTTGCTGTAGACTTTGAGAAGCGTATCGAGGGCTCTGGAGATCAGGTGGACACCTACGAGCTGTCAGGAGGAGCCAAGATCAACCGCATTTTCCACGAGCGCTTCCCCTTCGAGATAGTGAAGGTACACACACACACACACACACACACACACACACACACACACACACACACACACACACCTCATTCAGAATAACCACTTAATGTCAAACAGTGATAGGCAGCAGCTATCCAAATAACTTTATTGACCCTTCCTCCCTGAAGTCCTGATGCTCTGTGTTGATCGACAAGCTTCTGAGTGTAACACACATTCAGTGACACAGCTTAATGTGTATTTGTGTGTTTGTGTGTGTGTGTGTGTGTGTGTGTGTGTGTGTGTGTGTGTGTGTGTGTGTGTGTGTGTGTGTGTGTGTGTGTGTGTGTGTGTGTGTGTGTGTGTGTGTGTGTGTGTGTGTGTGTGTGTGTGTGTGTGTACGCAGTTGGAGTGCGATGAGAAGACCCTTCGTAAAGAGATCAGCTACGCCATAAAGAACATCCACGGGATCAGGTGAGTGTTTGGCTGACTGCGCTGGGGGGGGGGGTCTCAGGACAGAGGGGTCTCCCCCCCTGAATGTGTGGTACTGTGTGGTCTGCCTGCCTGCCTGTCTGTCTGTCTGTCTGCCTGTCTGTCTGTCTGTCTGTCTGTCTCTCTAACCCCTGTCCCCCACTGCAGGACGGGGCTCTTCACCCCCGACATGGCCTTCGAGACCATCGTGAAGCGTCTGATCGCTCAGATCAAAGAGCCGTGTCAGAAGTGCGTCGACATGGTGATCAACGAGCTGGTGAACACCGTGAGGCAGTGCACTCAGAAGGTACTTTATATATTACTACTACACATATATATGTACGTTAATAACGCGTTAACGCAAAACAATTTAACGCCACTAATTATTTTAACGCCACTAATTATTTTAATGCGATTAACGCATGTGCATTTTTTGTCCTCGGCCGCCGCGTAGTTTCAGAGCGCATCGAATTTAAAATACTATCTATACAATCCAAGCACACTGCTGATGCCGCCCGCTTGCAGCAGACCGTACTTGAAAGTGTGCGGGGGAGTGGCCCGGACACGTCTACGAGCAGCAAACTTTCAACAAAGATCGCTAAATGGGTGGCGACACAGTGGTGGCTCTGGAAGGCAATTCATAAGTGCAGTCGTTGGATGCGACCCAAATTATATCAGGCAGCCCCTCGTCCTTCACCATGTGAATTGGCCATCTCCAAGCTGATGCTGACAGCCCCGCTCCTGCCGTCCGCTTGCGGCAGACCACACTTCCACGCTCACCGGCAGGCTCCGACTGGCCATCGGGAGGACCGGGAGGGTGTGTGTATGTGTGGCGCGAGAGAGAGACCTTACGTGTATTGTTGTTGTTGTTAGCATCTGGTGCTAGCTAGCTGCGCTAACGGATATTAGGAGCTGTTTCAATGAAAACAGAGGAGCGACATTTCGCCGACAACTGCGCCGAGCACTTGACTTCATGCAGGCAGCCAGACAGAGGGACATTGTACGAACAGTCAGCACACTCAGCACGGATAGAGCGCGCAACATGATTGCAGCGTCCAGGCAGCTCCTGTTCGAGCATATGCCTTGAGTTACACATAGCTCCAACGATCCAACCATTATTAGGGCTGTCAAACGATTAACATTTTTAATCAGATTAATCACCATTCGAACTATGTCCAAAACATGCAATTCCTTTATGTATATTGTTGTGGGAATGGAAAGATAAATGAAAGAAGGCGGATACATCCATTTAACATACAGTATGTACAGTTGCAAGAAAAAGTGAACCATTTGGAATTACCTGGATTTCTGCATAAGTTGGTCATAAAATGGAGGAAGCCACTGCTGTCCAGAAAAAACCTTGCTGCACGTTTGAAGTTTACAAAAGAGCACCTGGATGTTCCACAGCACTACTGGCTAAATATTCTGTGTGGACAGATGAAACCAAAGTTGAGTTGTTTGGAAGGAACACACAACGCTATGTGTGGAGAGAAAAAGGCACAGCACACCAACATCAAAACCTCATCCCAACTGTGAAGTATGGTGGAGGGAGCATCGTGGTTTGGGGCTGCTGCCTCAGGGCCTGGACAGATTGCCATCATGCACGGAAAAATGAATTCTCAAGTTGATCAAGACATTTTGCTGGAGAACTTAAGACCATCTGTCCACCAAGTGAAGCTCAACAGAAGATGGGTGATGCAACAGGACAACGACCCAAAGCACAGAAGTCAATCAACAACAGAATGGCTTCAACAGAAGAAAATAGGCCTTCTGGAGTGGCCCAGTCAGAATCCTGACCTCAACCCAATTGAGATGCTGTGGCATGACCTCAAGAAAGCGATTCACACCAGACATCCAAAGAATATTGCTGAACTGAAACACTTTTGTAAAGAGGAATGGTCCAAGGTTCCTCCTGAACGCTGTGCAGGTCTGATATCAACTATAGGAAACGTTTGGTTGAGGTTATTGCTGCCAAAGGAGGGTCAACCAGTTATTCCATCCAAGGGTTCACATACTTAATTTTCGATTAATCGCGATTAACTATGGACAATCATGCGATCATTCGCGATTAAATATTTTAATCAACCGACAGCCCTAATATATATATATATATATATATATAATATATATATATATACTACACTAACACCGTGTGACAGTGCACTCAGAAGGTACTTTATATACTACTACTACTACATATATATATATATATATATATATATATATATATATATATATATATATATATATATATATACATATAATACTTCTCCCCCTGACTGCAGCTGGCTCAGTTCCCGATGCTTCGTGAGGAGATGGAGAGGATCGTGACTCAACACATCAGAGACCGGGAGAGTCGCACCAAAGACCAGGTGAGGGTTAGCACGTTAGCATGTAGCAGATTAACCAAGGACCAGGTGAGGGTTAGCACGTTAGCATGTAGCAGATTAACCAAGGACCAGGTGAGGGTTAGCACGTTAGCATGTAGCAGATTAACCAAGGACCAGGTGAGGGTAAGCACATTAGCATGTAGCACATTAACCAAGGACCATGTGAGGGTAAGCACATTAGCATGTAGCAGATTAACCAAGGACCAGGTGAGGGTTAGCACGTTAGCATGTAGCAGATTAACCAAGGACGAGGTGAGGGTAAGCACATTAGCATGTAGCACATTAACCAAGGACCAGGTGAGGGTTAGCACGTTAGCATGTAGCAGATAACCAAGGACCAGTTGAGGGTTAGCACGTTAGCATGTTGCAGATTAACCAAGGACTAGGTGAGGGTTAGCACGTTAGCATGTAGCAGATAACCAAGGACCAGTTGAGGGTTAGCACGTTAGCATGTTGCAGATTAACCAAGGACCAGGTGAGGGTTAGCACGTTAGCATGTTGCAGATTAACCAAGGACCAGTTGAGGGTTAGCACGTTAGCATGTTGCAGATTAACCAAGGACCAGGTGAGGGTTAGCACGTTAGCATGTTGCAGATTAACCAAGGACCAGTTGAGGGTTAGCACGTTAGCATGTTGCAGATTAACCAAGGACCAGGTGAGGGTTAGCACATTAGCATGTAGCAGATAACCAAGGACCAGTTGAGGGTTAGCACGTTAGCATGTTGCAGATTAACCAAGGACTAGGTGAGGGTTACCACGTTAGCATGTAGCAGATTAAACAAGGACCAGGTGAGGGTTAGCATGTTAGCATGTAGCTGATTAACCAAGGACCAGGTGAGGGTTAGCACATTAGTATGTAGCAGGTTAACCAAGGACCAGTTGAGGGTTAGCACGTTAGCATGTAGCAGATTAACCAAGGACAAGGTGAGGGTTAGCCCGTTAGCATGTAGCAGATTAACCAAGGACCAGGTGAGGGTTAGCACGTTAGCATCTATCAGATTAACCAAGGACCAGGTGAGAGACGGTTAGCACGTTAGCATCTATCAGATTAACCAAGGACCAGGCGAGAGACGGTTAGCACGTTAACATCTATCAGATTAACCAAGGACCAGGTGAGAGACGGTTAGCACGTTAGCATCTATCAGATTAACCAAGGACCAGGCGAGAGACGGTTAGCACGTTAGCATCTATCAGATTAACCAAGGACCAGGTGAGAGACGGTTAGCACGTTAGCATCTATCAGATTAACCAAGGACCAGGTGAGAGACGGTTAGCACGTTAGCATCTATCAGATTAACCAAGGACCAGGTGAGAGACGGTTAGCACGTTAGCATCTATCAGATTAACCAAGGACCAGGTGAGAGACGGTTAGCACGTTAACATCTATCAGATTAACCAAGGACCAGGTGAGAGACGGTTAGCACGTTAGCATCTATCAGATTAACCAAGGACCAGGTGAGAGACGGTTAGCACGTTAACATCTATCAGATTAACCAAGGACCAGGTGAGAGACGGTTAGCACGTTAACATCTATCAGATTAACCAAGGACCAGGCGAGAGACGGTTAGCACGTTAGCATCTATCAGATTAACCAAGGACCAGGTGAGAGACGGTTAGCACGTTAGCATCTATCAGATTAACCAAGGACCAGGCGAGAGACGGTTAGCACGTTAACATCTATCAGATTAACCAAGGACCAGGTGAGAGACGGTTAGCACGTTAGCATCTATCAGATTAACCAAGGACCAGGTGAGAGACGGTTAGCACGTTAACATCTATCAGATTAACCAAGGACCAGGCGAGAGACGGTTAGCACGTTAACATCTATCAGATTAACCAAGGACCAGGTGAGAGACGGTTAGCACGTTAGCATCTATCAGATTAACCAAGGACCAAGTGAGAGACGGTTAGCACGTTAGCATCTATCAGATTAACCAAGGACCAAGTGAGAGACGGTTAGCACGTTGACATCTATTGGATTAACCAAGGACCAGGTGAGAGACGGTTAGCACGTTAGCATCTATCAGATTAACCAAGGACCAGGTGAGAGATGGTTAGCACGTTAACATCTATCAGATTAACCAAGGACCAGGCGAGAGACGGTTAGCACGTTAGCATCTATCAGATTAACCAAGGACCAGGTGAGAGACGGTTAGCACGTTAACATCTATTGGATTAACCAAGGACCAGGCGAGAGACGGTTAGCACGTTAGCATCTATCAGATTAACCAAGGACCAGGCGAGAGACGGTTAGCACGTTAGCATCTATCAGATTAACCAAGGACCAGGCGAGAGACGGTTAGCACGTTAGCATCTATCAGATTAACCAAGGACCAGGTGAGAGACGGTTAGCACGTTAACATCTATTGGATTAACCAAGGACCAGGTGAGAGACGGTTAGCACGTTAGCATCTATCAGATTAACCAAGGACCAGGTGAGAGACGGTTAGCACGTTAGCATCTATCAGATTAACCAAGGACCA
>NC_136909.1:463167-485667 GCF_949606895.1 Notothenia rossii | reverse complement strand
TTCTCAGGTGGAGGTGTGACAGGTGGAGGTGTGATGTGATTCTCAGGTGGAGGTGTGACAGGTGGAGGTGTGACAGGTGGAGGTGTGATGTGATTCTCAGGTGGAGGTGTGACAGGTGGAGGTGTGATGTGATTCTCAGGTGGAGGTGTGACAGGTGGAGGTGTGACAGGTGGAGGTGTGATGTGACTCTCAGGTGGAGGTGTGACAGGTGGAGGTGTGATGTGATTCTCAGGTGGAGGTGTGACAGGTGGAGGTGTGATGTGATTCTCAGGTGGAGGTGTGACAGGTGGAGGTGTGATGTGATTCTCAGGTGGAGGTGTGACAGGTGGAGGTGTGATGTGATTCTCAGGTGGAGGTGTGACAGGTGAAGGTGTTATGTGACTCTCAGGTGGAGGTGTGACAGGTGGAGGTGTGATGTGACTCTCAGGTGGAGGTGTGACAGGTGGAGGTGTGACAGGTGGAGGTGTGACAGGTGAAGGTGTTATGTGACTCTCAGGTGGAGGTGTGACAGGTGGAGGTGTGACAGGTGGAGGTGTGACAGGTGGAGGTGTGATGTGACTCTCAGGTGGAGGTGTGACAGGTGGAGGTGTGACAGGTGGAGGTGTGACAGGTGGAGGTGTGATGTGACTCTCAGGTGGAGGTGTGACAGGTGGAGGTGTGACAGGTGGAGGTGTGATGTGACTCTCAGGTGGAGGTGTGACAGGTGGAGGTGTGACAGGTGGAGGTGTGATGTGACTCTCAGGTGGAGGTGTGACAGGTTGAGGTGTGACAGGTGGAGGTGTGATGTGACTCTCAGGTGGAGGTGTGACAGGTGGAGGTGTGATGTGACTCTCAGGTGGAGGTGTGACAGGTGGAGGTGTGATGTGACTCTCAGGTGGAGGTGTGATGTGACTCTCAGGTGGAGGTGTGACAGGTGGAGGTGTGACAGGTGGAGGTGTGATGTGACTCTCAGCTGGAGATGTGACAGGTGGAGGTGTGATGTGACTCTCAGCTGGAGGTGTGACAGGTGGAGGTGTGACAGGTGGAGGTGTGACAGGTGGAGGTGTGATGTGACTCTCAGCTGGAGGTGTGATGTGACTCTCAGGTGGAGGTGTGATGTGACTCTCAGCTGGAGGTGTGACAGGTGGAGGTGTGACAGGTGGAGGTGTGATGTGACTCTCAGCTGGAGGTGTGACAGGTGGAGGTGTGACAGGTGGAGGTGTGACAGGTGGAGGTGTGACAGGTGGAGGTGTGATGTGACTCTCAGCTGGAGGTGTGATGTGACTCTCAGCTGGAGGTGTGACAGGTGGAGGTGTGACAGGTGGAGGTGTGACAGGTGGAGGTGTGATGTGACTCTCAGCTGGAGGTGTGACAGGTGGAGGTGTGACAGCTGGAGGTGTGACAGGTGGAGGTGTGATGTGATTCTCAGGTGGAGGTGTGACAGGTGGAGGTGTGATGTGATTCTCAGGTGGAGGTGTGACAGGTGGAGGTGTGATGTGATTCTCAGGTGGAGGTGTGACAGGTGGAGGTGTGATGTGATTCTCAGGTGGAGGTGTGACAGGTGGAGGTGTGATGTGATTCTCAGGTGGAGGTGTGACAGGTGGAGGTGTGATGTGATTCTCAGGTGGAGGTGTGACAGGTGGAGGTGTGATGTGATTCTCAGGTGGAGGTGTGACAGGTGGAGGTGTGATGTGATTCTCAGGTGGAGGTGGAGGAGGCGATGGGCGACGGGCAGATCCACAGCCTGGACCCTCAGCTGGAGCGCCAGGTGGAGATCGTCAGGAACCTGGTGGACTCCTACCTGTCCATCATCCACCGCACCGTCAGAGACCTCATCCCCAAGACCATCATGCACCTGATGGTCAACAACGTACGCCACACACACACACACACACACACACACACACACACACACACACACACACACACACACACACACACACACACACACACACACACACACACACACACACACACACACACACACACAAACACAGGACGTGATGTCATCAGTCATGTGACCTCCCCTCTGTTCCCCAGACGAAGGAGTTCATCCACTCGGACCTGCTCGCACACCTTTACTCCTGTGGAGACCAGAACACCCTGATGGAGGAATCACAGGACCAGGTGAGAGACAGACAGGTGGAGAGACAGACAGGTGAGAGACAGACAGGTGGAGAGACAGACAGGTGAGAGACAGACAGGTGGAGAGACAGGTGGAGAGACAGACAGGTGGAGAGACAGACAGGTGAGAGACAGGTGAGAGACAGACAGGTGGAGAGACAGACAGGTGGAGAGACAGACAGGTGAGAGACAGACAGGTGAGAGACAGACAGGTGGAGAGACAGACAGGTGGAGAGACAGGTGAGAGACAGACAGGTGGAGAGACAGACAGGTGAGAGACAGACAGGTGGAGAGAGAAAGTTGAGAGACAGACAGGTGGAGAGACAGACAGGTGAGAGACAGACAGGTGGAGAGACAGACAGGTGAGAGACAGACAGGTGGAGAGACAGACAGGTGAGGGACAGACAGGTGGAGAGAAAGACAGGTGAGAGAGGGACAGGTGAGAGGGAAAGGTGAGAGACAGACAGGTGAGAGACAGACAGGTGAGAGAGAAAGGTGAGAGACAGACAGGTGGAGAGAGAAAGGTGAGAGACAGACAGGTGAGAGAGGGACAGGTGAGAGGGACAGGTGAGAGACAGACAGGTGGAGAGAGAAAGGTGAGAGACAGACAAGTGAGAGACAGACAGGTGAGAGACAGACAGGTGAGAGAGGGAGAGGTGAGAGGGACAGGTGAGAGACAGACAGGTGAGGGAGGGACAGGTGAGAGGGACAGGTGAGAGACAGACAGGTGGAGAGAGAAAGGTGAGAGACAGACAGGTGAGAGACAGACAGGTGAGAGAGGGACAGGTGAGAGGGACAGGTGAGAGACAGACAGGTGGAGAGAGAAAGGTGAGAGACAGACAGGTGAGAGACAGACAGGTGAGAGAGGGACAGGTGAGAGAAAGACAGGTGAGAGACAGACAGGTGGATAGAGAAAGGTGAGAGACAGACAGGTGAGAGAGGGACAGGTGAGAGGGACAAGTGAGAGACAGACAGGTGGAGAGAGAAAGGTGAGAGACAGACAGGTGAGAGACAGACAGGTGAGAGAGGGACAGGTGAGAGGGACAGGTGAGAGACAGACAGGTGAGAGACAGACAGGTGAGAGAGGGACAGGTGAGAGACAGACAGGTGAGAGACAGACAGGTGAGAGACAGACAGGTGAGAGAGGGACAGGTGAGAGGGACAGGTGAGAGACAGACAGGTGAGAGACAGACAGGTGAGAGAGGGACAGGTGAGAGGGACAGGTGAGAGACAGACAGGTGAGAGACAGACAGGTGAGAGACAGAAAGGTGGAGAGGGACAGGTGAGAGAGGGACAGGTGAGAGACAGACAGGTGAGAGACAGACAGGTGAGAGGGACAGGTGAGACACAGACAGGTGAGAGAGGGACAGGTGAGAGACAGACAGGTGAGAGACAGACAGGTGAGAGGGACAGGTGAGACACAGACAGGTGGAGAGAGAAAGGTGAGAGAAAGACAGGTGAGAGACAGACAGGTGAGAGACAGAGAGGTGAGAGACAGACAGGTGAGAGGGACAGGTGAGACACAGACAGGTGAGAGAGGGACAGGTGAGAGACAGACAGGTGAGAGGGACAGGTGAGAGACAGACAGGTGAGACACAGACAGGTGAGAGATAGACAGGTGAGAGACAGACAGGTGGAGAGAGAAAGGTGAGAGAAAGACAGGTGAGAGACAGACAGGTGAGACACAGACAGGTGAGAGACAGACAGGTGAGAGACAGACAGGTGAGACACAGACAGGTGGAGAGACAAAGGTGAGAGACAGACAGGTGAGAGAGGGACAGGTGAGACAGACAGGTGAGAGACAGACAGGTGGAGAGAGAAAGGTGAGAGACAGACAGGTGAGAGGGACAGGTGAGAGACAGACAGGTGGAGAGAGAAAGGTGAGAGAAAGACAGGTGAGAGACAGACAGGTGAGAGAGGGACAGGTGAGAGACAGAGAGGTGAGAAGGACAGGTGAGAGACAGACAGGTGAGACACAGACAGGTGAGAGACAGACAGGTGAGAGACAGACAGGTGAGAGACAGACAGGTGGAGAGACAAAGGTGAGAGACAGACAGGTGAGAGACAGACAGGTGAGAGAGGGACAGGTGAGACAGAGACAGGTGAGAGACAGACAGGTGAGAGACAGACAGGTGGAGAGAGAAAGGTGAGAGACAGACAGGTGAGTGGGACAGGTGAGAGACAGACAGGTGAGAGACAGACAGGTGAGAGACAGACAGGTGGAGAGAGAAAGGTGAGAGACAGACAGGTGAGAGACAGACAGGTGAGAGACAGACAGGTGAGAGAGGGACAGGTGAGACAGACAGGTGGAGAGAGAAAGGTGAGAGACAGACAGGTGAGAGACAGACAGGTGAGAGACAGACAGGTGAGACAGACAGGTGAGACACAGACAGGTGAGAGACAGACAGGCGAGAGGGACAGGTGAGACAGACAGGTGAGACACAGACAGGTGAGAGACCGACAGGTGAGAGGGACAGGTGAGAGACAGACAGGTGAGAGGTTGTGTTGTATAGAAGTCTACGATGTCCTCTGACCTCAGATGTGTCTCAGGCTCAGCACCGGGACGAGATGCTGAAGATGTACCACGCCCTGAAGGAGGGGCTGAGCATCATCGGGGACATCAGCACCTCCACCATCACCACCTCCATGCCCCCACCTGTGGACGACTCCTGGCTGCAGGTGCAGGGCACGCCGTCAGGACGCAGGTAACGAGCCCCCTCCCTCCCTGAACTCCCCCCTCTCTCTCTGAACTCCTCTCTCTGTCTCTGAACTCCTTCTCTCTCTCTGAACTCCTCTCTGTCTCTGAACTCCTCTCTCTCTCTCTGAACTCCTCTCTGTCTCTGAACTCCTCTCTCTCTCTCTGAACTCCTCTCTGTCTCTGAACTCCTCTCTCTCTCTCTGAACTCCTTCTCTCTCTCTGAACTCCTCTCTGTCTCTGAACTCCTCTCTCTGTCTCTGAACTCCTCTCTCTGTCTCTGAACTCCTCTCTCTCTCTCTCTCTGAACTCCTCTCTGTCTCTGAACTCCTCTCTCTCTCTCTGAACTCCTCTCTCTCTCTCTCTGAACTCCTCTCTGTCTCTGAACTCCTCTCTCTCTCTCTGAACTCCTCTCTCTCTCTCTGAACTCCTCTCTGTCTCTGAACTCCTCTCTCTGTCTCTAAACTCCTTCTCTCTCTCTGAACTCCTCTCTGTCTCTGAACTCCTCTCTCTGTCTCTGAACTCCTCTCTCTCTCTCTCTGAACTCCTCTCTCTCTCTCTGAACTCCTCTCTGTCTCTGAACTCCTCTCTCTCTCTCTGAACTCCTCTCTCTCTCTCTGAACTCCTCTCTGTCTCTGAACTCCTCTCTCTGTCTCTGAACTCCTTCTCTCTCTCTGAACTCCTCTCTCTCTGTCTCTGAACTCCTTCTCTCTCTCTGAACTCCTCTCTCTGTCTCTGAACTCCTCTCTCTCTGTCTCTGAACTCCTCTCTCTCTCTCTCTGAACTCCTCTCTGTCTCTGAACTCCTCTCTCTCTCTCTGAACTCCTCTCTCTCTCTCTCTGAACTCCTCTCTCTCTCTCTCTGAACTCCTCTCTGTCTCTGAACTCCTTCTCTCTCTCTGAACTCCTCTCTGTCTCTGAACTCCTCTCTCTGTCTCTGAACTCCTTCTCTCTCTCTGAACTCCTCTCTGTCTCTGAACTCCTCTCTCTCTCTCTCTGAACTCCTCTCTGTCTCTGAACCCCTCTCTCTCTCTCTGAACTCCTCTCTCTCTCTCTCTGAACTCCTCTCTCTCTCTCTCTGAACTCCTCTCTGTCTCTGAACTCCTTCTCTCTCTCTGAACTCCTCTCTGTCTCTGAACTCCTCTCTCTGTCTCTGAACTCCTTCTCTCTCTCTGAACTCCTCTCTGTCTCTGAACTCCTCTCTCTCTCTCTCTGAACTCCTCTCTGTCTCTGAACTCCTCTCTCTCTCTCTGAACTCCTCTCTCTCTCTCTCTGAACTCCTCTCTCTCTCTCTCTGAACTCCTCTCTGTCTCTGAACTCCTCTCTCTCTCTCTGAACTCCTCTCTCTCTGTCTCTGAACTCCTCTCTCTCTCTGAACTCCTCTCTCTCTCTGAACTCCTCTCTCTCTGTCTCTGAACTCCTCTCTCTGTCTCTGAACTCCTCTCTGTCTCTGAACTCCTCTCTCTCTGTCTCTGAACTCCTCTCTCTCTCTCTCTGAACTCCTCTCTCTCTCTCTGAACTCCTCTCTCTCTCTCTCTGAACTCCTCCCTCTCTCTCTGAACTCCTCTCTCTCTCTCTGAACTCCTCTCTCTCTCTCCTCTCTCCTCTCTCTGTCTCTGAACTCCTCTCTCTCTCTCTCTCTCTCTGAACTCCTCTCTCTGTCTCTGAACTCCTCTCTGTCTCTGAACTCCTCTCTCTGTCTCTGAACTCCTCTCTCTGTCTCTGAACTCCTCTCTCTGTCTCTCTGAACTCCTCTCTGTCTCTGAACTCCTCTCTGTCTCTGAACTCCTCTCTCTCTCTCTGAACTCCTCTCTCTCTCTCTCTGAACTCCTCTCTCTCTCTCTCTGAACTCCTCTCTGTCTCTGAACTCCTCTCTCTCTCTCTGAACTCCTCTCTCTCTCTCTCTGAACTCCTCTCTGTCTCTGAACTCCTCTCTCTCTCTCTGAACTCCTCTCTCTCTCTCTCTGAACTCCTCTCTCTCTCTCTCTGAACTCCTCTCTGTCTCTGAACTCCTCTCTCTCTCTCTGAACTCCTCTCTCTCTCTCTCTGAACTCCTCTCTCTCTCTCTCTGAACTCCTCTCTCTCTCTGAACTCCTCTCTCTCTCTCTGAACTCCTCTCTCTCTCTCTCTGAACTCCTCTCTCTCTGTCTGAACTCCTCTCTCTCTCTCTCTGAACTCCTCTCTCTCTCTCTCTCTCTCTGAACTCCTCTCTCTCTCTGAACTCCTCTCTCTCTCTCTGAACTCCTCTCTCTCTCTCTCTGAACTCCTCTCTCTCTCTCTCTCTCTCTGAACTCCTCTCTCTCTCTGAACTCCTCTCTCTCTCTCTGAACTCCTCTCTCTCTCTCTCTGAACTCCTCTCTCTCTCTCTCTGAACTCCTCTCTCTCTCTCTCTGAACTCCTCTCTCTCTCTGAACTCCTCTCTCTCTCTCTCTGAACTCCTCTCTGTCTCTGAACTCCTCTCTCTCTCTCTGAACTCCTCTCTCTCTCTCTCTGAACTCCTCTCTCTCTCTCTCTGAACTCCTCTCTGTCTCTGAACTCCTCTCTCTCTCTCTGAACTCCTCTCTGTCTCTGAACTCCTCTCTCTCTCTCTGAACTCCTCTCTCTCTCTCTGAACTCCTCTCTCTGTCTCTGAACTCCTCTCTCTCTCTGAACTCCTCTCTCTCTCTCTGAACTCCTCTCTCTCTCTCTCTGAACTCCTCTCTCTCTCTCTCTGAACTCCTCTCTCTCTCTCTGAACTCCTCTCTCTCTCTCTGAACTCCTCTCCCTCTCTCTGAACTCCTCTCTGTCTCTGAACTCCTCTCTCTCTCTCTGAACTCCTCTCTCTGTCTCTGAACTCCTCTCTGTCTCTGAACTCCTCTCTCTCTCTGAACTCCTCTCTGTCTCTGAACTCCTCCCTCTCTCTCTCTCTGAACTCCTCTCTCTCTGTCTCTGAACTCCTCTCTGTCTCTGAACTCCTCTCTCTCTCTGAACTCCTCTCTCTCTCTCTGAACTCCTCTCTCTGTCTCTGAACTCCTCTCTCTCTCTCTGTCTCTGAACTCCTCTCTCTGTCTCTGAACTCCTCTCTCTCTCTCTCTGAACTCCTCTCTGTCTCTGAACTCCTCTCTCTGTCTCTGAACTCCTCTCTCTCTCTCTCTGAACTCCTCTCGGTCTCTGAACTCCTCTCTCTCTCTCTCTCTGAACTCCTCTCTGTCTCTGAACTCCTCTCTCTCTCTCTCTGAACTCCTCTCGGTCTCTGAACTCCTCTCTCTCTCTCTCTCTGAACTCCTCTCTGTCTCTGAACTCCTCTCTCTCTCTCTGAACTCCTCTCTCTGTCTCTGAACTCCTCTCTGTCTCTGAACTCCTCTCTCTCTCTCTCTGAACTCCTCTCTCTCTCTCTCTCTGAACTCCTCTCTGTCTCTGAACTCCTCTCTCTCTCTCTCTCTGAACTCCTCTCTGTCTCTGAACTCCTCCCTCTCTCTGAACTCCTCTCTCTCTCTCTCTGAACTCCTCCCTCTCTCTCTGAACTCCTCTCTCTCTCTCTCTGAACTCCTCTCTGTCTCTGAACTCCTCTCTCTCTGTCTCTGAACTCCTCTCTCTCTCTCTCTGAACTCCTCTCTGTCTCTGAACTCCTCTCTCTCTCTCTGAACTCCTCTCTCTCTCTCTGAACTCCTCCCTCTCTCTCTGAACTCCTCTCTGTCTCTCTCTGAACTCCTCTCTCTCTGTCTCTGAACTCCTCTCTCTCTCTCTGAACTCGTCTCTCTCTCTGAACTCCTCTCTCTCTCTCTGAACTCCTCTCTCTCTCTCTGAACTCGTCTCTCTCTCTGAACTCCTCTCTCTCTCTCTCTGAACTCCCCCCTCTGTCTCTGAACTCCTCTCTCTCTCTCTGAACTCCTCTCTCTCTCTCCTCTCTCCTCCCTCTCTCCTCTCTCCTCTCTCCCTCCCTGAACTCCTCCCTCTCTCCTCTCTCCTCTCTCTCTCTGAACTCCTCTCTCTCTCTCTCTCTCTGAACTCCTCTCTCTCTGAACTCCTCTCTCTCTGTCTCTGAACTCCTCCCTCTCTCTCTGAACTCCTCTCTCTCTCTCTGAACTCCTCCCTCTCTCTCTGAACTCCTCTCTCTCTCTCTGAACTCCTCTCTCTCTCTCTCTCTCTCTCTCTCTCTCTGTCTCTGAACTCCTCTCTCTGTCTCTGAACTCCTCTCTCTCTCTCCTCTCTCCTCTCTCTCTCTCTGAACTCCTCTCTCTCTCTCTGTCTCCTCTCTCCTCTCTCTCTCTCTCTCTCTCTCTCTCTGTCTCTGAACTCCTCTCTCTCTGTCTCTGAACTCCTCTCTCTCTCTCTGTCTCTGAACTCCTCTCTCTCTCTCTCTCTCTCTCTCTCTCTCTGTCTCTGAACTCCTCTCTCTCTCTCTCTCTCTCTCTCTGCAGGTCTCCGATGTGCAGCCCTACCCCTCAGCGCCGGGCCCCCCCGGGTCCCCCTCGCCCCGGGGGCAGGGCCGCCCCCCCCCCCCTCCCGCCCAGCTGTGTCTCCGGACCCCGGAGCCCCCTCCCGCCCCAACAGAGCTCCCCCCCCTCCAGGAGTGCCCAGGTATAACACTTCTTCTTCGTTGGTGCTTTAGAACGAAAGCAGAGATCCACAAACCACCTGCAGACAAGAAGAAGAAAGACGTCCTTTCTTCCTCTTCATCCTCCTCTTCATCCTCCTCTTCATCACTCCTCCATCCTCTCTCTCCTCTTCATCACTCCTCCATCCTCTCCCTCCTCTTCATCACTCCTCCATCCTCTCCCTCCTCTTCATCACTCCTCCATTCTCTCTCTCCTCTTCAGCAGTCCTCCATCCTCTCCCTCCTCTTCATCACTCCTCCATCCTCTCCCTCCTCTTCATCACTTCCCCCCGCCCCCCCAGGACTAGCTAATAGTGTTTATGCTAAGCTAGCAGCCCATCCCCCCCATCGAGCTTGAGCCATGTCTGTCTGTCTCTCACCTGTCTGTCTGTCTGTCTGCCTGTCTGTCTGTCCATCCCTCACCTGTCTGTCTCTCTGTCTGTCTGTCTGTCCATCCCTCACCTGTCTGTCTCTCTGTCTGTCTGTCTGTCCATCCCTCACCTGTCTGTCTCTCTGTCTGTCTGTCTGTCCATCCCTCACCTGTCTGTCTGTTTGTCTGTCTGTCACCTGTCTGTCTGTCCATCCCTCACCTGTCTATCTGTCTGTCTGTCTCTCACCTGTCTGTCCGTCCATCCCTCACCTGTCTGTCTGTCTCTCACCTGTCTGTCTGTCTATCCCTCACCTGTCTGTCTGTCTTTCTGTCTCTCACCTGTCTGTCTGTCTATCCCTCACCTGTCTATCTGTCTGTCTGTCTCTCACCTGTCTGTCTGTCTATACCTCACCTGTCTGTCTGTCTCTCACCTGTCTGTCTGTCTGTCTATCCCTCACCTGTCTGTCCATCCCTCACCTGTCTGTCTGTCTCTCACCTGTCTGTCTGTCTATCCCTCACCTGTCTGTCTGTCTGTCTCTCACCTGTCTGTGTGTCTGTCTGTCTATCCCTCACCTGTCTGTCTGTCTCTCACCTGTCTGTCTGTCTCTCACCTGTCTGTCTGTCTATCCCTCACCTGTCTGTCTGTCTGTCTCTCACCTGTCTGTGTGTCTGTCTGTCTATCCCTCACCTGTCTGTCTGTCTCTCACCTGTCTGTCTGTCTCTCACCTGTCTGTCTGTCTGTCTCTCACCTGTCTGTCTGTCTATCCCTCACCTGTCTGTCTGTCTGTCTCTCACCTGTCTGTGTGTCTGTCTCTCACCTGTCTGTCTGTCTATCCCTCACCTGTCTGTCTGTCTATCCCTCACCTGTCTGTCTGTCTCTCACCTGTCTGTCTGCCTGTCTGCTGTCTCTGTTTGTGTGATCCAGTTCTAACGCTACCTTATAAGGACAGACAGGAAGTTGCCAGGTAGCCCCGCCCCTGTCATATTGACCATATATGGTTATCTTTCAGAATCTCTATCAGTGACCAGTGAGGAGACCACCAATGGTACGTCATCTGTCTGTGTGATGTCACTGTCTGTGTGATGTCACTGTCTGTGTGCCTCATCGTCCAATCAGATCGCAGCCCTCGCCATGTGACCACGCCCACAGCATCCTGACTAGCAGTGTGATTGACAGATCCATCCACCTGTCAGTGTGTGTGTTGGCTCCTGCATCCCACTCACCTCTCTGTCTCTTCAATCCAGACACTACACACACTACACACACTACACACACTACACACTACACACACTACACACACTACACACTACACACACTACATACACTACACACACTACATACACTCACACACTACACACACTACACACTACACACACTACACACACTCACACACTACATACACTCACACACTACACACACTCACACACTACACACACTACACACACTACACACACTCACACACTACATACACTCACACACTACATACACTCACACACTACACACACTCACACACTACACACACTACACACACTACACACACTCACACACTACATACACTCACACACTCACACACTACACACACTCACACACTACACACACTACACACACTCACACACTACACACACTACACACACTACACACACTACACACACTACACACACTACACACACTCTCACACTACACACACTACACACACTACACACTACACACACTACACACACTACACACACTACACACACTACACACACACACACACTACACACACTACACACACTCACACACTACACACACTACACACACTCACACACTACACACACTACACACACTACACACACTACACACTACACACACTACACACACTCACACACTACACACACTCACACACTCACACACTCACACACACACTACACACACTACAAACACTCACACACTCACACACTCACACACTCACACACTACACACACTACAAACACTCACACACTCACACACTCACACACTCACACACTACACACACTACACACACTACACACACTACACACACTCACACACTCAAACACTCACACACTACAAACACTCACACACTCACACACTCACACACTCACACACTACAAACACTCACACACTCACACACTCACACACTCACACACTACACACACTACACACACTACACACACTACAAACACTCACACACTCACACACTACACACACTCACACCCTACACACACTACACACACTACATACACTCACACACTACACACACTACAAACACTCACACACTCACACACTACACACACTCACACACTACACACACTACACACACTACAAACACTCACACACTCACACCCTACACACACTACACACACTACACACACTCACACACTCACACACTCACACCCTACACACACTACACACACTACACACACTACACACACTCACACACTCACACACTCACACCCTACACACACTACACACACTACACACACTCACACACTACACACACACTACACACACACACACACACACACACACACTACACACACTCACACTACACACACTCACACACTACACACACACTACACACACACACTCACACACTACACACACTCACACACTACACACACACACACACACACACACACACACACACACACACACACACACACACACACACACTCACACTCACACACTACACACACTCACACACTACACACACACACACACACACACACACACACACACACACACACACACTCACACACTACACACACTCACACACTACACACACACACACACACACACACACACACACTCACACTACACACACTCACACCCTACACACACTCACACACTCACACACTACACACACTACACACACTACACACACAACACACACACACACACTACAAACACTCACACACTCACACACTCACACACTACACACACTACACACACTCACACACACACACACACTACACACACTACACACACTACACACACTACACACACTACACACACTACACACACTCACACCCTACACACACTACACACACTACACACACTACACACACTACACACACTACAAACACTACACACACTACACACACTCACACCCTACACACACTACACACACTACACACACTACACACACTACACACACTACAAACACTACACACCCTACACACACTACACACACTACACACACTACACACTACACACACTCACACCCTACAAACACTACACACACTACACACACTCACACCCTACACACACTACACACACTACACACACTACACACACTACACACACTACACACACTACACACACTCACACCCTACACACACTACACACACTACATACACTCACACACTCACACACTACACACACTCACACACTACACACACTACACACACACACACACTACAAACACTACACACACTACACACACTACACACACTACACACACTCACACACTACACACACTACACACACTCACACACTACAAACACTACACACACACACACACTACACACACTCACACACTCAAACACTCACACACTCACACACGACACACACTCACACGCCCCCCAGGTACCACAGTTCACTGACCCTCTGTAACCCCCCAGGTACCACAGTTCACTGACCCTCTGTAACCCCCCAGGTACCACAGTTCACTGACCCTCTGTAACCCCCCAGGTACCACAGTTCACTGACCCTCTGTAACCCCCCAGGTACCACAGTTCACTGAGCCTCTGTAACCCCCCAGGTACCACAGTTCACTGACCCTCTGTAACCCCCCAGGTACCACAGTTCACTGACCCTCTGTAACCCCCCAGGTACCACAGTTCACTGACCCTCTGTAACCCCCCAGGTACCACAGTTCACTGACCCTCTGTGACCCCCCAGGTACCACAGTTCACTGACCCTCTGTAACCCCCCAGGTACCACAGTTCACTGACCCTCTGTAACCCCCCAGGTACCACAGTTCACTGACCCTCTGTAACCCCCCAGGTACCACAGTTCACTGACCCTCTGTGACCCCCCAGGTACCACAGTTCACTGACCCTCTGTAACCCCCCAGGTACCACAGTTCACTGACCTCTCTTTCTGCTGACTAATGTATTCTTCTCCTTGTTGTTCCCAGTCGTCCCAGTAAAGGCAGCCCGGCCCACGGAGAGAGCCCCCAGTCCTCTATCGACGGATAACCCCCCAGGCTGTGTGTCTCTGCTGAAGCTGTCTCTGTCCACCAGTGATGCAGGAATAAGGGTTCTGGGTCTCATGTATTTATAACAGCAATACAGAGTGTCTTCATTCCCATTGGCTCTCTGCTGTCTGTACTGCATTACACTCACAAACATGAATAACAATAAAAGCATTTTATAAAGTCTTTCTAAGGATCCCAGTCACATGAGATAGTAACTTAGTGTCATAGAGCTGTATGAATACGTACGGGGGCTTTTCACCGATGATAATGCAGCACGTCAGGAGAGCGTCTGTTAGTTTACGTTCATCTCCTGAGATGCTTTTATTGTGAAATGTTATTATTTTCTTTACAGTGTAAAGTGTACATGTTGATTTAATTTATATATTTATTAATCTATCTATTTATTTATTACATGAAAATAATGTTAATGGAATGATGTGAACACAGTTAGCTTCGTTAGCTTTCCTCCATCGAGAGCCAATGGCACTTCTCCCTTGGACACACGAGGTGTCTCTTGGTCTCCTCTGATTCAAACTGTGATGCTCTGAGGACTGCAGGCGAGGAAATGAGAGCTGCTCGATGTTTCAGACCATGTCATCTCTAAATGCTGATCTAATTATTCAACCTGTGTTTGTGTAGCTTCATGATGTGGTACTGTTTCTGTTCCGAGCTGCGTTCAACACAACACACGCTCCACTGTTAGCACAACGTTAGCATAGCTTAACTGTTAGCACAACGTTAGCATAGCTTAACTTTTAACACGATGTTAGCAGAGCTGAACGCTAGCCAAATGTTAGCATAATAAAGCATTAGTATAAAGCTGGCAGGACATTAGCAGGACAGTAGCAGAGTGTTAGTGTAGGGTTACCATATGCTAGCATTTGTTCGCAGTAGGCTATATTAGCAGATGTAGCCAGAACATTGGCTGAGGTTAGCAGAATGCTCAACATAGTCTCACGGCATTTCCTGTTATAGTCACAAAATTAATCTATTGATTCGTGTTCACCAACACGATTCCCCCATTTTTTTCAATGCTAGCGTTTGTTAGCAGGAGGTTAGCAGGAGGTTAGCAGGAGGTTAGCAGGAGGTTAGCTGCTGTGCTTTAGTGTTTGCAGTGAAGTGTTGCACGTGTTGCTCTGCGCGTTGAACGCAGCTCCTCACACACACCTGTGATCGTAGTTCACTGTTAAGATCAATGTTTACAGAATATTCCGAGATAATAATGTATATGTGAGGACGCGTATCTGTTCAAATGAAATATGCAGCGGCCCAGACTGTGTGTGTGTGCATGCGTGTATCTTGGTGTCATGTGATCAGGGCCATCAGAGATGTGTTGACATTAATAAAGTTTGTGTGATTGAAGATGACCAGTGTTTTCTCTTGTTGTGGTAGCACGAACCTGAGGAGCTAATAATCTTCTGATCCAGAGTTTCAAACTGTGAGAGGAAGAAAAACCAAGTTATGGGAATGACTGCTGGGTAAATCTTAGTACTGTGATGTCATCAGGTGTGAACACATGCCTGTTGCCAGAGGTGGGAAGTATTGGAGTACAAATACCTCGTTACTGTACCTAAGGACATGTTCCTGGTACCAGTACTTTACTCCACTGCTTATGTTTCTGACCACTTTTTACTTTGACTTCTTACATGTTGAACTCAAATACCTGTACTTTCTACTTCTTACATGTTGAACTCAAATACCTGTACTTTCTACTTCTTACATGTTGAACACAAATACCTGTACTTTCTACTTCTTACATGTTGAACTCAAATACCTGTACTTTCTACTTCTTACATGTTGAACACAAATACCTGTACTTTCTACTTCTTACATGTTGAACTCAAATACCTGTACTTTCTACTTCTTACATGTTGAACACAAATACCTGTACTTTCTACTTCTTACATGTTGAACACAAATACCTGTACTTTCTACTTCTTACATGTTGAACTCAAATACCTGTACTTTCTACTTCTCACATGTTGAACACAAATACCTGTACTTTCTACTTCTTACATGTTGAACACAAATACCTGTACTTTCTACTTCTTACATGTTGAACACAAATACCTGTACTTTCTACTTCTTACATGTTGAACTCAAATACCTGTACTTTCTACTTCTTACATGTTGAACTCAAATACCTGTACTTTCTACTTCTCACATGTTGAACTCAAATACCTGTACTTTCTACTTCTTACATGTTGAACACAAATACCTGTACTTTCTACTTCTTACATGTTGAACTCAAATACCTGTACTTTCTACTTCTTACATGTTGAACTCAAATACCTGTACTTTCTACTTCTCACATGTTGAACTCAAATACCTGTACTTTCTACTTCTCACATGTTGAACTCAAATACCTGTACTTTCTACTTCTTACATGTTGAACTCAAATACCTGTACTTTCTACTTCTTACATGTTGAACTCAAATACCTGTACTTTCTACTTCTTACATGTTGAACTCAAATACCTGTACTTTCTACTTCTTACATGTTGAACTCAAATACCTGTACTTTCTACTTCTCACATGTTGAACTCAAATACCTGTACTTTCTACTTCTCACATGTTGAACTCAAATACCTGTACTTTCTACTTCTCTCATTTTCCAAACAGGCTGGTTCCTTTAGTCTGAATGTGTGTTTGGTGGCGTGATCATTATTCTTTAGAGTCATTGCGTGCCTATTGATTTGAACACGATCCGTGTATCCATCATTTCCTGGTCTTCTCTAAAGAAGAGGGACCAATGAGAGCTCGGCTCGAGTCTATTCGGTCTATTCCCATCGTCCTCTGAATGGGAAGCAGCCTTATCCTCCCAAACCAGCAGTAACAGAGCGAAGCAGAACCAGAACAGGAAGGCAGCTAGAGGAGTAAAGGTGAACGTTAGTGTTAGGAAAAATATCTCATCACCGGCTTGGTCTTCAAAATCAGGAGCCATGTATTTATTCTTCTCTCAAGAATGGAAATACTCATCACACACAGGGCTGCGCGGGACACATAGTTCCCAGAGTAGAGTCCTTGATATGCTGATATACAAGAGAGATGGAGGAATACCGGTTCAGAGCAGTTTTCTGACATTAGCTCAGATCAGCTAAGGCGTGAGCAATAAGCATGACAGCCATATGCCTGTCTCTCTAGGGGCTGTGTCATCATGCCAAGGAACAGAGCTGTCAGGACTTCAACACAGTGTCTCATGAGTGTCAGCATGTATTCAGACATCTGGCTCCGTACGCAGCTACGTAGGGCCTCTCTTATCACGAGCTGCTCTGATACAGAAGGAACATTCACTATTTTCCCAACAGTTAGGGAGGAAGAGGAAGAGGAAGAGGAAGAGGAAGAGGCAGGTGATGAAGTTAAAGAAAATACTGAGAGCAGCAGAGATAAGGCCCCCCTTATATCAAATTACACTTTTTTGATAAGGCTTGGACCAGGATCAGTGGATCAGGATCAGTGGATCAGGATCAGTGGATCAGGATCAGTGGATCAGGATCAGGTGGATCAGGATCAGGTGGATCAGGATCAGTGGATCAGGATCAGTGGATCAGGATCAGTGGATCAGAATCAGGTGAATCAGGATCAGTGGATCAGGATCAGGTGGATCAGGATCAGTGGATCAGGATCAGTGGATCAGGATCAGTGGATCAGGATCAGTGGATCAGGATCAGGTGGATCAGGATCAGGTGGATCAGGATCAGTGGATCAGGATCAGTGGATCAGGATCAGGTGGATCAGGATCAGTGGATCAGGATCAGGTGGATCAGGATCAGGTGGATCAGGATCAGTGGATCAGGATCAGTGAATCAGGATCAGTGGATCAGGATCAGTGGATCAGGATCAGGTGAATCAGGATCAGTGGATCAGGATCAGTGGATCAGGATCAGTGGATCAGGATCAGTGGATCAGGATCAGGTGGATCAGGATCAGTGGATCAGGATCAGTGGATCAGGATCAGGTGGATCAGGATCAGTGGATCAGGATCAGGTGGATCAGGATCAGGTGGATCAGGATCAGTGGATCAGGATCAGTGGATCAGGATCAGGTGGATCAGTGGATCAGTGGATCAGGATCAGTGGATTAGGATCAGTGGATCAGGATCAGTGGATCAGGATCAGGTGGATCAGTGGATCAGTGGATCAGGATCAGTGGATCAGGATCAGTGGATCAGGATCAGTGGATCAGGATCAGGTGAATCAGGATCAGTGGATCAGGATCAGGTGGATCAGGATCAGTGGATCAGGATCAGTGGATCAGGATCAGTGGATCAGGATCAGGTGAATCAGGATCAGGTGAATCAGGATCAGGTGGATCAGGATCAGTGGATCAGGATCAGTGGATTAGGATCAGTGGATCAGGATCAGTGGATCAGGATCAGTGGATCAGGATCAGTGGATCAGGATCAGGTGAATCAGGATCAGTGGATCAGGATCAGGTGGATCAGGATCAGGTGGATCAGGATCAGTGGATCAGGATCAGGTGGATCAGGATCAGGTGGATCAGGATCAGTGGATCAGGATCAGTGGATCAGGATCAGGTGGATCAGGATCAGTGGATCAGGATCAGTGGATCAGGATCAGTGGATCAGGATCAGGTGGATCAGGATCAGTGGATCAGGATCAGTGGATCAGGATCAGGTGGATCAGGATCAGTGGATCAGGATCAGTGGATCAGGATCAGTGGATCAGGATCAGGTGAATCAGGATCAGTGGATCAGGATCAGGTGGATCAGGATCAGTGGATCAGGATCAGGTGGATCAGGATCAGTGGATCAGGATCAGTGGATCAGGATTAGTGGATCAGGATTAGTGGATCAGGATCAGTGGATCAGGATCAGGTGGATCAGGATCAGTGGATCAGGATCAGTGGATCAGGATCAGGTGGATCAGGATCAGTGGATCAGGATCAGGTGGATCAGGATCAGGTGGATCAGGATCAGTGGATCAGGATCAGTGAATCAGGATCAGTGGATCAGGATCAGTGGATCAGGATCAGGTGAATCAGGATCAGTGGATCAGGATCAGTGGATCAGGATCAGTGGATCAGGATCAGGTGGATCAGGATCAGTGGATCAGGATCAGTGGATCAGGATCAGGTGGATCAGGATCAGTGGATCAGGATCAGGTGGATCAGGATCAGGTGGATCAGGATCAGTGGATCAGGATCAGTGGATCAGGATCAGGTGGATCAGTGGATCAGTGGATCAGGATCAGTGGATTAGGATCAGTGGATCAGGATCAGTGGATCAGGATCAGGTGGATCAGTGGATCAGTGGATCAGGATCAGTGGATCAGGATCAGTGGATCAGGATCAGTGGATCAGGATCAGGTGAATCAGGATCAGTGGATCAGGATCAGGTGGATCAGGATCAGTGGATCAGGATCAGTGGATCAGGATCAGTGGATCAGGATCAGGTGAATCAGGATCAGGTGAATCAGGATCAGGTGGATCAGGATCAGTGGATCAGGATCAGTGGATTAGGATCAGTGGATCAGGATCAGTGGATCAGGATCAGTGGATCAGGATCAGGTGAATCAGGATCAGTGGATCAGGATCAGGTGGATCAGGATCAGGTGGATCAGGATCAGTGGATCAGGATCAGGTGGATCAGGATCAGGTGGATCAGGATCAGTGGATCAGGATCAGTGGATCAGGATCAGGTGGATCAGGATCAGTGGATCAGGATCAGTGGATCAGGATCAGTGGATCAGGATCAGGTGGATCAGGATCAGTGGATCAGGATCAGTGGATCAGGATCAGGTGGATCAGGATCAGTGGATCAGGATCAGTGGATCAGGATCAGTGGATCAGGATCAGGTGAATCAGGATCAGTGGATCAGGATCAGGTGGATCAGGATCAGTGGATCAGGATCAGGTGGATCAGGATCAGTGGATCAGGATCAGTGGATCAGGATTAGTGGATCAGGATTAGTGGATCAGGATCAGTGGATCAGGATCAGTGGATCAGGATCAGTGGATCAGGATCAGTGGATCAGGATCAGTGTATGAGGATCAGTGGATCAGGATCAGTGGATCAGGATCAGTGGATCAGGATCAGGTGGATCAGGATCAGTGGATGAGGATCAGTGGATCAGGATCAGTGGATCAGGATCAGTGGATCAGGATCAGGTGGATCAGGATCAGTGGATCAGGATCAGTGGATCAGGATCAGTGGATCAGGATCAGGTGGATCAGGATCAGGTGGATCAGGATCAGTGGATCAGGATTAGTGGATCAGGATCAGGTGGATCAGGATCAGTGGATCAAGATCAGTGGATCAGGATCAGGTGGATCAGGATCAGTGGATCAGGATCAGTGGATCAGGATCAGTGGATCAGGATCAGGTGGATCAGGATCAGTGGATCAGGATCAGTGGATCAGGATTAGTGGATCAGGATCAGTGGATCAGGATCAGTGGATCAGGATCAGGTGGATCAGGATCAGTGGATCAGGATCAGTGGATCAGGATTAGTGGATCAGGATCAGTGGATCAGGATCAGTGGATCAGGATTAGTGGATCAGGATCAGTGGATCAGGATCAGTGGATCAGGATCAGGTGAATCAGGATCAGTGGATGAGGATCAGTGGATCAGGATCAGGTGAATCAGGATCAGTGGATCAGGATCAGGTGGATCAGGATCAGTGGATCAGGATCAGGTGGATCAGGATCAGTGGATCAGGATCAGTGGATCAGGATTAGTGGATCAGGATCAGTGGATCAGGATCAGTGGATCAGGATCAGGTGGATCAGGATCAGTGGATCAGGATCAGTGGATCAGGATCAGTGGATCAGGATTAGTGGATCAGGATCAGTGGATCAGGATC
Source organism: Notothenia rossii (assembly GCF_949606895.1). NCBI lineage: Eukaryota > Metazoa > Chordata > Actinopteri > Perciformes > Nototheniidae > Notothenia > Notothenia rossii. Next base: position 464,898 of record NC_136909.1, on the reverse strand, counting down.
AGGTGGATCAGGATCAGTGGATCAGGATTAGTGGATCAGGATCAGTGGATCAGGATCAGTGGATCAGGATCAGGTGGATCAGGATCAGTGGATGAGGATCAGTGGATCAGGATCAGTGGATCAGGATTAGTGGATCAGGATCAGTGGATCAGGATCAGGTGGATCAGGATCAGTGGATCAGGATCAGTGGATCAGGATCAGTGGATCAGGATCAGGTGGATCAGGATCAGTGGATCAGGATTAGTGGATCAGGATCAGGTGGATCAGGATCAGTGGATCAGGATCAGTGGATCAAGATCAGTGGATCAGGATTAGTGGATCAGGATCAGGTGGATCAGGATCAGTGGATCAGGATCAGTGGATCAGGATTAGTGGATCAGGATCAGGTGGATCAGGATCAGTGGATCAGGATTAGTGGATCAGGATCAGTGGATCAGGATCAGGGCCCAGGAGTTCAACACTTTGAATCCCTATCTGATCAAATCAGATTTGGATTTTGGGGAGTTCAAAATCAAACAGGATTAGGATGACTTTGATATCTGATCCGATCAGGAAATCCAATCCAAGCTTTAATCTGGATCAAATCTTCAAAACGGGTAGTTCAAACCGACAACACAGGATTGGGATCAGTTTGATCCCAAAAAACTGGATTACCCTGATCCCACCAGAGGGGTGGATCTCCAGTGGATTAGCAGAGCAACATGTACTGTACCATTTATTTAGAAATATGTTTCAATTTAAATAAGATGGCAAAGTTTGTTAACTGAAATAATACACACTTTTTAGCCTTCATGGGAAATACATTTTATTTATTCCATGTTTGGTCACGTTTGTGGTGGCCTATTTTGTTTTCAACCAAATGTTGATGACATAAATGTTTATGCTCATAAAAGTATCACAGCAAAGATTGTCAATCACAAATGTAATTTAGATTAAAGTAAAAATATCTTCAAAAAAAAAAAGGTCCATCATCTGTCATCACCTTTCAAAAGTAATTGCGGACAATAGATGTCTCTGGAATGTGGTCTCTTGTCTTCCTTGTATTATGTTTCATGTCCACTAGATGGCGATCGGTAGGATTAAAGCACTGATATTCAGGATCTAGTCATCTTGAAAACTCGTAATCTGGATCAGGCTGATCCTGTCCTGAATTGCTTTGAACTCCAGGGACAAAATCTGTCCGACTTGCCTGATCCTGGATCAGAACAAATGGGATTTCAAAATCTGATCGGATCTGATTGAGATTAAAAGTTTTGAACTCCTGGACCCAGGTGGATCAGGATCAGGTGGATCAGGATCAGTGGATCAGGATCAGGTGGATCAGGATCAGTGGATCAGGATCAGGTGGATCAGGATCAGTGGATTAGGATCAGTGGATCAGGATCAAGTGGATCAGGATCAGGTGGATCAGGATCAGTGGATGAGGATCAGTGGATCAGGATCAGTGGATCAGGATCAGTGGATTAGGATCAGTGGATCAGGATCAGTGGATCAGGATCTGTGGATTAGGATCAGTGGATCAGGATCAGTGGATCAGGATCAGTGGATCAGGATCAGTGGATCAGGATCTGTGGATTAGGATCAGTGGATCAGGATCAGTGGATCAGGATCTGTGGATTAGGATCAGTGGATCAGGATCAGTGGATCAGGATCAGTGGATCAGGATCAGGTGGATCAGGATCAGTGGATCAGGATCAGGTGGATCAGGATCAGTGGATTAGGATCAGTGGA
>NC_136909.1:455667-458167 GCF_949606895.1 Notothenia rossii | reverse complement strand
GAACCTCTCTGCTGCCTCTGATACCAGATCCCCCACCATCGTCCTTAGCCTCCTGTCTGACCACCGTGGCCTCAGGGACACAGCTTTTGCTCTCAGCTTTGACATGATGACACAAAGCTCTATCTCTGCACAAACCCGTCCACTCAACTCCTCCTTCTCAGACCTCTCTTGTTTGTTTGTTTGTTTGTTTGTTTGTTTGTTTGTTTGTTTGTTTGTTTGTTTGTTGGTTGGTTTGTTCACCATATATAGCGGCCTTGGGTCCCTTGAAAGGCGCTATACATATGTAATCTATTATTATTATTACGCCTCACTTATTGTCTGTCTGTCCTCTCCGCAGTAAGACCGTCTCTTCCTGTCTCACTCGTCTCTACCTGTCTGTGGCTCAGCTGATTCGCTGGGCGGATCATGTGATGCTACAAGGCGTCGCCCACGGCAACAAGGAGTCCACAGCAAGCGTTACCACGGTGATCCGCGTGGTGCTGGATGGGGTTAAGGTGAGAAGCTAATATTAGCTGGAAGTTAGCTGGAGGCTAAGGTTAGCTGGAGGCTAAGGTTAGCTGGAGGTTAGCTGGAGGTTAGCTGGAGGTTAGCTGGAGGCTAAGGTTAGCTGGAGGTTAGCTGGAGGCTAAGGTTAGCTGGAGGTTAGCTGGAGGCTAAGGTTAGCTGGAGGTTAGCTGGAGGCTAAGGTTAGCTGGAGGCTAAGGTTAGCTGGAGGCTAAGGTTAGCTGGAGGCTAATATTAGCTGGAAGTTAGCTGGAGGCTAATGTTAGCTGGATGTTAGCTGGAGGCTAAGGTTAGCTGGAGGCTAATGTTAGCTGGATGTTAGCTGGAGGCTAAGGTTAGCTGGAGGTTAGCTGGAGGCTAAGGTTAGCTGGAGGTTAGCTGGAGGCTAAGGTTAGCTGGAGGTTAGCTGGAGGCTAAGGTTAGCTGGAGGTTAGCTGGAGGCTAAGGTTAGCTGGAGGTTAGCTGGAGGCTAATGTTAGCTGGACGCTAATATTAGCTGGAAGTTAGCTGGAGGCTAAGGTTAGCTGGAGGTTAGCTGGAGGCTAAGGTTAGCTGGAGGTTAGCTGGAGGCTAAGGTTAGCTGAAGGCTAATGTCACCTGGATGCTAACGTCAGCTGGAGGCCAATGATGCTAATGTTTGTTGTTAACCTGTGTTTGTCCTTCAGGAACTGGTCCGATTGGCTGCAGAGAAACAGGGAGACTCCACCCCTGTGTCTCCTGTCCAATCACAGGCCTCCGTGGGACAGGGGGTCGAGGACCAGCAGACCTCAGACAGGAAGTCTACCTGCTGGAGTCCAGAGGAGGAAACCTCAGACAGGAAGTCTACCCGCTGGAGTCCAGAGGAGGAGACCTCAGACAGGAAGTCTACCTACTGGAGTCCAGAGACCTCAGACAGGAAGTCTACCTGCTGGAGTCCAGAGGCCTCGGACAGGAAGTCTACCTGCTGGAGTCCAGAGGCCTCGGACAGGAAGTCTACCTGCTGGAGTCCAGAGGAGGAGACCTCAGACAGGAAGTCTACCTGCTGGAGTCCAGAGGCCTCAGACAGGAAGTCTACCTGTCCAGAGGAGGACCAGGACCCCCCTTCAGCTCCTCCCAAACCCCCCAAGCCTTCCTCAGAGCCCCGCCCCCCGCTGCGACCCCCACAGGGACCCAGGTGAGTCGGAACCACAGGTAATCCTTCCTTTGTTTATTCAGGAACAAAACGAACACCATGCATCATCAAAGGAGGGGGTGTGGACGTTGGAACATGTAAATATGGACTCAGCTGATCGTGCAGATATGGACTCAGCTGATCGTGTAGATATGGACTCAGCTGATTGCGTATGGACTCAGCTGAATGTGTAGATATGGACTCAACTGATTGCGTATGGACTCAGCTGATCGTGTAGATATGGACTCAGCTGATCGTGTAGATATGGACTCAGCTGAATGTGCAGATATGGACTCAGCTGATTGCGTATGGACTCAGCTGAATGTGTAGATATGGACTCAACTGATCGTGTATGGACTCAGCTGATCGTGTATGGACTCAGCTGATCGTGTAGATATGGACTCAGCTGATCGTGTATGAACTCAGCTGATCGTGTAGATATGGACTCAGCTGATCGTGTAGATATTGACTCAGCTGATCGTGTAGATATGGACTCAGCTGATCGTGTAGATATGGACTCAGCTGATCGTGTATGAACTCAGCTGATCGTGTAGATATGGACTCAGCTGATCGTGTAGATATGGACTCAACTGATCGTGCAGATATGGACTCAGCTGATTGCGTATGGACTCAGCTGAATGTGTAGATATGGACTCAACTGATTGCGTATGGACTCAGCTGATCGTGTAGATATGGACTCAGCTGATCGTGTAGATATGGACTCAGCTGAATGTGCAGATATGGACTCAGCTGATTGCGTATGGACTCAGCTGAATGTGTAGATATGGACTCAACTGATCGTGTATGGACTCAGCTGATCGTGTATGGACTCAGCTGATCGTGTAG
>NC_136909.1:445667-450667 GCF_949606895.1 Notothenia rossii | reverse complement strand
ATGGTCTCTCTTTGTCTGATTGTCTCTCTGTGTCTGATTGTCTCTGTGTCTGATTGTCTCTCTGTGTCTGATGGTCTCTCTCTATCTGATGGTCTCTGTGTCTGATGGTCTCTGTGTCTGATTGTCTTTGTGTCTGATGGTCTCTGTGTCTGATGGTCTCTTTCTGTCTGATGGCCTCTGTGTCTGATTGTCTCTGTGTCTGATGGTCTCTGTGTCTGATGGTCTCTCTGTGTCTGATTGTCTCTCTGTGTCTGATTGTCTGACTGTGTCTGATTGTCTGTCTGTGTCTGATTGTCTCTATGTGTCTGATGGTCTCTGTGTCTGATTGTCTCTCTGTGTCTGATTGTCTATGTGTCTGATTGTCTGTCTGTGTCTGATTGTCTCTATGTGTCTGATGGTCTCTGTGTCTGATTGTCTCTCTGTGTCTGATTGTCTGTCTGTGTCTGATTGTCTGTCTGTGTCTGATGGTCTCTGTGTCTGATTGTCTCTCTGTGTCTGATTGTCTGACTGTGTCTGATTGTCTCTGTGTGTCTGATGGTCTCTGTGTCTGATTGTCTGACTGTGTCTGTTTGTCTGTCTGTGTCTGATTGTCTCTATGTGTCTGATGGTCTCTGTGTCTGATTGTCTCTCTGTGTCTGATTGTCTGACTGTGTCTGATTGTCTGTCTGTGTCTGATTGTCTCTCTGTGTCTGATTGTCTCTCTTTGTCTGATGGTCTCTCTGTGTCTGATTGTCTCTCTGTGTCTGATTGTCTCTCTGTGTCTGATGGTCTCTCTCTGTGTCTGATTGTCTCTCTGTGTCTGATTGTCTCTCTGTGTCTGATGGTCTCTCTGTGTCTGATGGTCTCTCTGTGTCTGATTGTCTATATGTGTCTGATGGTCTCTCTGTGTCTGATTGTCTCTCTGTGTCTGATTGTCTCTCTGTGTCTGATGGTCTCTCTCTGTGTCTGATTGTCTCTCTTTGTCTGATGGTCTCTCTGTGTCTGATTATCTCTATGTGTCTGATGGTCTCTCTGTGTCTGATTGTCTCTCTGTGTCTGATTGTCTCTCTGTGTCTGATGGTCTCTCTCTGTGTCTGATTGTCTCTCTGTGTCTGATGGTCTCTCTGTGTCTGATGGTCTCTCTGTGTCTGATGATCTCTCTTTGTCTGATGGTCTCTCTGTGTCTGATGGTCTCTCTGTGTCTGATGATCTCTCTGTGTCTGATGGTCTCTCTGTGTCTGATTGTCTCTCTTTGTCTGATGGTCTCTCTGTGTCTGATTATCTCTATGTGTCTGATGGTCTCTCTGTGTCTGATTGTCTCTCTGTGTCTGATTGTCTCTCTGTGTCTGATGGTCTCTCTCTGTGTCTGATTGTCTCTCTGTGTCTGATGGTCTCTCTGTGTCTGATGGTCTCTCTGTGTCTGATGATCTCTCTTTGTCTGATGGTCTCTCTGTGTCTGATTGTCTCTCTTTGTCTGATGGTCTCTCTGTGTCTGATGATCTCTCTGTGTCTGATGGTCTCTCTGTGTCTGATGGTCTCTCTGTGTCTGATTGTCTCTCTTTGTCTGATGGTCTCTCTGTGTCTGATTGTCTCTCTGTGTCTGATGGTCTCTCTGTGTCTGATTGTCTCTCTGTGTCTGATGGTCTCTCTGTGTCTGATGGTCTCTCTGTGTCTGATTGTCTCTCTGTGTCTGATTGTCTCTCTGTGTCTGATGGTCTCTCTGTGTCTGATGATCTCTCTTTGTCTGATGGTCTCTCTGTGTCTGATGGTCTCTCTGTGTCTGATGGTCCCTCTGTGTCTGATGGTCTCTCTGTGTCTGATGGTCTCTCTGTGTCTGATTGTCTCTCTGTGTCTGATGGTCTCTCTGTGTCTGATTGTCTCTCTGTGTCCGATGGTCTCTCTGTGTCTGATGGTCTCTCTGTGTCTGATTGTCTCTCTGTGTCTGATGGTCTCTCTGTGTCTGATGGTCTCTCTGTGTCTGATGGTCTCTCTGTGTCTGATTGTTTGTTCCTGTCTGTTTTTGTCTGGATGTTCCCTCGTGCTACTGGTTTATGGATTTTTAGGTTTTTCAACAGCTTTTGTTAAATAAAGCTGTTGCTTTTTGTTATACGTTATACCCCTTCACCTCATTCTGCGTTTGGGTCCTGATAACTCCTAACCCTGACAGTACGAGCGAACCAACATGGACCTAGCAGTTTTTTCTCTCGAACAGGAACTGAATGACTTCAAATACATTCTGGAGTGTGTTTTTAATGACTGGAGGAGAGCCTCATCCAGAGGGTCAGAGAGACGGCCCTTAAGGAGGCACACATGGAGGTTTTCACCAGCCCTGGTTAGGAGCTTTTTGCCGGAGTGGCTCTGAGTGGCAGCCTCCAGCCTCAAACCCCTCCCTGGGATCCCGCCTGGCCTCTGGTGGTCCAAGGAGCCTCCAGAAGGCTTCCTTGTCCTGTTCCGTCGGGGGTCCTGCCAACTCCATGTCCTGTTCCATTGGGGGTCCTGCCAACTCCATATTCTGTTCCGCTGGGGGTCCTGCCAACTCCATATCCTGTTCCGTTGGGAGTTCCTGCCAACCCCATGTCCTGCTCAGTTGGGGGTCCTGCCAACTCCATATCCTGTTCCGATGGGGGTCCTGCCAACTCCGTGTCCTGTTCCGTTGGGGGTCCTTCCAACTCCTTGTCCTGTTCCGATGGGGGTCCTGCCTACTCCTTGTCCTGTTCCGATGGGGGTCCTGCTAACTCCTTGTCCTGTTCTGTTGGGGGTTCCTGCCAACTCCGTGTCCTGTTCCGTTGGGGGTACTGCCAACTCCATGTCCTGTTCCGTTGGGGGTTCCTGCCAACCCCATGTCCTGCTCAGTTGGGGGTCCTGCCAACTCCATATCCTGTTCCGATGGGGGTCCTGCCAACTCTGTGTCCTGTTCCGTTGGGGGTCCTTCCAACTCCTTGTCCTGTTCCGATGTGGGTCCTGCCAACTCCTTGTCCTGTTCCGATGGGGGTCCTGCTAACTCCTTGTCCTGTTCTGTTGGGGGTTCCTGCCAACTCCGTGTCCTGTTCCGTTGGCGGTCCTGCCAACTCTGTGTCCTGTTCCGTTGGGGGTCCTGCCAACTCCTTTTCCTGTTCCGTTGGGGGTCCTGCCAACTCTATGTCCTGTTCCGTTGGGGGTCCTGCCAACTCCATTTCGTGTTCCGTTGGCGGTCCTGCCAACTCTGTGTCCTGTTCCGTTGGGGGTCCTGCCAACTCCTTTTCCTGTTCCGTTGGGGGTACTGCCAACTCCATGTCCTGTTCCGTTGGGGGTCCTGCCAACTCTGTGTCCTGTTCCGTTGGGGGTCCTGCCAACTCCTTTTCCTGTTCCGTTGGGGGTCCTGCCAACTCCATTTCGTGTTCCGTTGGCGGTCCTGCCAACTCCATTTCCTGTTCCGTTGGGGGTCCTGCCAACTCCGTGTCCTGTTCCGTTGGGGGTCCTTCCAACTCCTTGTCCGGTTCCGTTGGGGGTCCTGCCAACTCTGTATCCTGTTCCGTTGGGGGTCCTGCCAACTCCGTGTCCTGTTCCGTTGGGGGTTCTGCCAACTCCTTGTCCTGTTCCGTTGTGGGTCCTGCCAACTCCGTGTCCTGTTCCGTTGGGGGTCCTGCCAACTCCTTGTCCTGTTCCGTTGTGGGTCCTGCCAACTTCATGTCCTGTTCTATTGGGGGTCCTACCGACACCTGTTCTGTCTGGGGTCCTGCCGACACCTGCTCCCAGTGCTCCTGCTCCGGCGATCCAGCTGACTCCGGAGGGGTCCTGCCACCTTCTTGCCCGTCCTTGTGCCCCGGAGTTTCCCACCGAGATCACTGCCCCTTCTCTGCCTCTGCCTCACCCCCAGGAACACGCCTGTCTCTCTACCTGTCTGTCTACCTGTCTGTCTACCTGTCTGTGTACCTGTCTGCCTACCTGCCTGTCTACCTGTCTGTCTACCTGTCTGTTTACCTGCCTGTCTCTAACTGTCTGTCTACCTGCCTGTCTACCTGCCTGTCTGTTAATGAACTCTGTCTCCTCTCAGGATCGACCTTCTCTCAGGCCCCGTCTTCTTTTGGCTTTGACTCCGCCCACTGTGATGACTTCACCACTCACTGTGATGATGTCACTGGTCCTGATGATGTAACTTCCTCCCCCCTCTCCCCCAGCAAGACGCCCCCTCCCCTCCCCGAGAAGAAACGGCACAGTGAGTGAAGCAGTGGGGTGCTAACGGCTAACAGCTAACAGAGCTTACAGAGCTAACAGAGCTAACAGCTAACAGAGCTAACAGCTAACAGAGCTAAGAGCTAACAGAGCTAAGAGCTAACAGAGCTATCAGAGCAAACAGAGCTGACAGCTAACAGAGCTAACAGAGCAAACAGAGCTGACAGCTAACAGAGCTAACAGCTAACGGAGGTAGGAGCTAACGGAGCTAAGGGAGGTTCCCTTTAGTCACGTGACGGTGAGTGTAGGCTCTAGTCATTCTATGGGCTGTTTAACTTCATCATCAGTGACCTGTCTCTCTCTCACCTGTCTGTCTCTCACCTGTCCGTCTCTCACCTGTCTCTCTCTTTAGTCCAGCAGTACCTTCAGTTCTGTTCGTCCTATAGCGCTCCGTCAGCAGCCGTCTTCTACCAGCGACCTTTGACCTTCAGCCAGCGTTACATGAGCCAGCAGCTCACACAGCTGGACACACAGCTGGACACACAGCTGGACACTGAGATGTCAGACTCCAACCCTTCACCTGTGCTGTCTCCTGCTCCAGTTTTACCACAGAAGAAGAGACAACAAGTAACACACACACACACACACACACACGCACACACACACACACACACACTCATTAACAAGTGAGTTTCTTTTAAATGACGAACAATTGATTGCTTTTGTCATCATTAGGATTCTGCTGGCCCAGATGATGAGAAGCAGAACATAGACAGGTGACACACACACACACACGCACGCACACGCGCACACACACGCACACACACACACACACACACACTATGGAGATGGTGCAGTAGCATTAGGAG
>NC_136909.1:420667-440667 GCF_949606895.1 Notothenia rossii | reverse complement strand
TTTCTGTCTCTACCTGTAGGTCCACCTGTCTGTCTCTCACCTGTTTGTCTCTCACCTGTCTGTCTATACCTGTCTGTCTCTCACCTGTCTGTCTTTACCTGTCTGTCTCTACCGGTCTGTCTCTCACCTGTCTGTCTCTACCTGTAGGTCCACCTGTCTGTCTCTAACTGTCTGTCTCTCACCTGTAGGTCCACCTATCTGTCTCTCACCTGTCTGTCTCTACCTGTAAGTCCACCTGTCTGTCTCTACCTGTCTGTCTCTCACCTGTCTGTCTCTCACCTATCTGTCTCTCACCTGTCTGTCTCTCACCCGTCTGTCTCTCACTCGTCTCTCTCTCACCTGTCTGTCTCTCACCTGTCTGTCTCTACCTGTAGGTCCACCTGTCTGTCTCTAACTGTCTGTCTCTCACCTGTAGGTCCACCTATCTGTCTCTCACCTGTCTGTCTCTACCTGTAGGTCCACCTGTCTGTCTCTAACTGTCTGTCTCTCACCTGTAGGTTCACCTGTCTCTCTCTCACCTGTCTGTCTCTCACCTGTCTCTCTCTCACCTGTTGGTCTCTTCAGGGGTTTGATCCTACAGGACTTGACTTTCGTCCACCTGGGGAACCCTGACACCTTGATGACATCACAGGGTTCAAGGGTGAACTTCTCTAAACGCTGGCAGCAGTTCAACATCCTGGACACACTGCGGAGCTACCAGAAAGTGTGAGTACTAACATTAGCCTCCTTTATCTTAGCGGTGGTGACGTGAAGTCATGTGACCGTGCTGTAGTTCCTTTATAGCCCAACATTAGCCTCCTTTAGCTTAGCGGTGGTGACGTGAAGTCATGTGACCGTGCTGTAGTTCCTTTATAGCCCAACATTAGCCTCCTTTAGCTTAGCGGTGCTGACGTGTACCTGTCTCTCTCTCTGCAGGACGTACTCTCTGCAGCCTAATGATGACATAATTTCCTTCTTCAATGACTTCAGCGATCACCTGGCTGAAGAAGCATTGTGGGAACTCTCGCTCAGGCTCCGCCCACGAAATGCTCCACGAGCCAATCAGAGATGACGGACCTGTGCTAGCTGAATGCTTACATGTTGACATTGAGGGTTGAAGTGAATCAACATGAACTGGCACTAATCCTGGTCAGCCAATCAATCAGAGGCAGAGCGGGACTGTATTATAATAAATAATATCACTGTTACTTTATTCATATTTACTTGTGTTTTTGGATGATGTTTGATAATTGGCTGTTAGTGTGAAAACTGGTGAGGTTAGCCTGGAGCTAGCTGGGGTTAGCCAGGTGTTAGCACGAGCTAACCTGGAGTTAATCTGACCTCAGAACATTGTTCACGTATTTTAATAAACATTATTTCCAACAGCCAGGTGTTCTCTGTCATCATTTATTTCATCGGTATGATAAGTATTTATGTTTAGATGTAACTTCATTTTAGTACAGGTAGTTATGATCTCAGAGCACTGTGCTACACACTGCTAACGCTAACGCCTCGTACACCCTGCTAACGCTAACGCCTCGTCCACACGGATCGGTCGCGTTGAAGCTTGCCGGTGGGCGTGTCTGGCGTGCGACTCTTCCGTCCTGGGAGAGGTTGCTCTCCCTGAGGTTTCTCCCATGTTCCCCTTTAAACTGTGGGTTTTTTCTGGAAGTGTTTCCTTGTAAGATGTGAGGGTCTAAGGACAGAGGGTCTAAGGACAGAGGGTCTAAGGACAGAGGGTGTCGTATTTTCATACTGATATTCTGTACACACTGTGAAGTCCACTGAGACAAATGTAACATTTGTGATATTGGGCTATATAAATAAACATTGATTGATTGATTGAACCAATCAGATTAATCTCCCGCCCCGGACACAAAGCAGTTTGATTGGCTGGCGCTTCCGTCGACACTTGAAAAGCTGAGCTTTTCTCAACTTTCAGCGCAAGCAATGGAACCACAATGCAGTTTGACCATCAAAAAGTGACGTCACCGCAGCAGAGAGTGACGTCACACCATCAGAGAGTGACTTCACCGCATCAAAGAGTGACGTCACACCATCAAAGAGTGATGTCACACCATCACTCTCTGGTCGTGTGACGTCACTCTCTGGTGCGGTGACGTCACTCTCTGATGGTGTGACGTCACCGCAGCAGAGTGACATCACACCATCAGAGAGTGACCTCACCGCAGCAGAGTGACATCACACCATCAGAGAGTGACGTCACACCATCAAAGAGTGACGCCACACCATCAGAGAGTGACGTCACCGCATCAGAGAGTGACTTCACCGCAGCAGAGTGACATCACACCACCAGAGAGTGACGTCACCGCACCAGAGAGTGACGTCACACCATCAGAGAGTGACTTCACACCACCAGAGAGTCTGTGATGGTGTGATGTCACTCTGCTGCGGTGACGTCAATCTCTGGTGGTGTGACGTCACCGCAGCAGAGTGACATCACACCATCACAGAGTGACGTCACAGCAGCAGAGAGTGACGTCACACGACCAGAGAGTGACGTCACACGACCAGAGAGTGACGTCACACGACCAGAGAGTGACGTCACCGCAGCAGAGAGTGACGTCACACCATCAGAGAGTGACGTCACACCATCAGAGAGTGACGTCACCGCACCAGAGTGACGTCACACCATCAGAGAGTGACGTCACACGACCAGAGAGTGACGTCACACCATCAGAGAGTGACGTCACACCACCAGAGAGTGACGTCACACGACCAGAGAGTGACGTCACACCACCAGAGAGTGACGTCACACCACCAGAGAGTGACGTCACACCACCAGAGAGTGACGTCACCGCACCAGAGAGTGACGTCACACCATCAGAGAGTAACGTCACTAGACCAGAGAGTGACGTCACACCATCAGAGAGTGACGTCAAACCATCAGAGAGTGACATCACCGCACCAGAGAGTGACGTCACACCATCAGAGAGTGACGTCACCGCAGCAGAGAGTGACGTCACACCATCAGAGAGTGACGTCACACCACCAGAGAGTGACGTCACACGACCAGAGAGTGACGTCACACCATCAGAGAGTGACGTCACACCATCAGAGAGTGACGTCACCGCACCAGAGAGTGACGTCACACCATCAGAGAGTGACGTCACACGACCAGAGAGTGACGTCACCGCAGCAGAGAGTGACGTCACACCATCAGAGAGTGACGTCACACCACCAGAGAGTGACGTCACACGACCAGAGAGTGACGTCACCGCAGCAGAGAGTGACATCACACCATCAGAGAGTGACGTCACACCACCAGAGAGTGACGTCACCGCACCAGAGAGTGACGTCACACCATCAGAGAGTGACGTCACACCATCAGAGAGTGACGTCACACCAGCAGAGAGTGACGTCACCGCACCAGAGAGTGACGTCACGCCATCAGAGAGTGACGTCACACCATCAGAGAGTGACGTCACACGACCAGAGAGTGACGTCACACGACCAGAGAGTGACATCACACCATCAGAGAGTGACGTCACCGCAGCAGAGAGTGATGTCACTGCACCAGAGAGTGAATGGAAGCGTCTCCAACCGGACCGTGTTTACGAGGCGTAAAGCAGGTTTAAACAAAGTGTAGAGCAGTGGTTCCCAGCCTGTGGCAAGGCAAGGCAAGTTTATTTATATAGCACCTTTCAACACAAGGCAATTCAAGGTGCTTTACAAAAATGAAAGACATTAAGATAAAGGCATTTAAAAAAACATAAAGAAAAGATAATAAAATAAACATTAAAAGAAAAAATACATAAATAAAAATCATATGAATAAAAAGTTACAGTGCAGTTTAAGATATGAATAGTTCACACAGAAGCTCCAATTTACTGATGAACACAACGGTTCAGTTTAAATTAAAAGCAGCGACAAAAAGAAACGTTTTCAGCCTGGATTTAAAAGTAGTCAGAGTAGGACCGAGGAGGCGAGGAGAGGAAAATGAGAGAAAGGAGGAGAGGAAATGAGAGAAATAAGAAAGGCCCACTATAGAGGTGATATACAGAACAGAGAGGAGCATATTATGGGATGTTTTCATTTCTAATATGAATCAGGGTTGCTGTATTTGTCCCGCAGTGTGGGCAGGTATTACACAGCAAGAGAGCAGATAACCATGTTGTTAACAATAAAAACACAGAAAGTAAACAACAACAACAACAAGGCCCTTTCTCATTTCATCAAATCCCCCTCCTCGACTCCTCGACTCCTCGACTCCTCGACTCCTCGGTCCTCCGGTAGTGACCCGGAAATGAATTTCAGCGCGCCATGTTGAAGGACATCTCATTTCTCTAAATGCACTTCGAGGACCGAGGATCGAGCATCGAGGAGGCTCTCTGGAAGAGCTCTAACCGAGGAGAGAGGAGAGAGGAGGCTCTCTGGAGGAGCTACTGTATAACCGAGGAGAGAGGAGAGAGGAGAGAGGAGGCTCTCTGGAGGAGCTCTAACCGAGGAGAGAGGAGAGAGGAGAGAGGAGAGAGGAGGCTCTCTGGAGGAGCTACTGTATAACCGAGGAGAGAGGAGAGAGGAGAGAGGAGGCTCTCTGGAGGAGCTCTAACCGAGGAGAGAGGAGAGAGGAGAGAGGAGAGAGGAGAGAGGAGAGAGGAGGCTCTCTGGAGGAGCTACTGTATAACCGAGGAGAGAGGAGAGACGAGAGAGAGGAGGCTCTCTGGAGGAGCTCTAACCGAGGAGAGAGGAGAGAGGAGGCTCTCTGGAGGAGCTTTAACTGAGGAAAAAGGAGAGAGGAGAGAGGAGGCTCTCTGGAGGAGCTACTGTATAACCGAGGAGAGAAGAGAGAGGAGAGAGGAGGCTCTCTGGAGGAGCTCTAACCGAGGAGAGAGGAGAGAGGAGAGAGGAGAGAGGAGAGAGGAGGCTCTCTGGAGGAGCTACTGTATAACCGAGGAGAGAGGAGAGACGAGAGAGAGGAGGCTCTCTGGAGGAGCTCTAACCGAGGAGAGAGGAGAGGAGAGAGGAGAGAGGAGGCTCTCTGGAGGAGCTCTAACCGAGGAGAGAGGAGAGAGGAGAGAGGAGGCTCTCTGGAGGAGCTACTGTATAACCGAGGAGAGAGGAGAGAGGAGAGAGGAGGCTCTCTGGAGGAGCTCTAACCGAGGAGACACTGATGGCTCCTCCACGGCTCCTTCGTGGATGCATTTCCGGGAACAGAGATGTTTCAAAGAGTCGTGACGCACGGCCGGACTTATCTCAGCCAATCACAGCTCTGCATGCATCCCCTGGATATTATTTTATTAACTGCTCTCATCACGACGCGATGTTTCCAGAGAGAACAGCTGAGAGGTCCGTGCAGAAAGCAGAGCAGTGTGTATAATATATATCACTCAGTGTAACAGACCTGCTCTCTGTCTCTGCTTTAGTTTAGTAGATATCTACAAACAAAGAGTCCAGATGATTCTAAAACCATTTAGTGCTTCACTAAATAAAATACACTACGGCTGTAGCCTGATTTAGGAGCTGTAGGTGTGTGTGTGTGTGTGTGTGCGTGTGGTACAGTGTGTAGGTGTGTGTGGTACAGTGTGTAGGTGCAGCGGACAGACGGGTCTCAGTTGGTTTGGTGTCCTCTGCTTACTTTTAATACTTGTAAATAAAACTTTTGGCCATTAATTTTTTTCCTCATTGTAGCGACCAGAGAGGGGGGGGGGTATATCCAGTCTCTGATAGTGTTACGTTATTATGAGAGTGCTCTGTTTGATTCTGAAATTGTATATATTTATATAAATATATACATATATATATATATATATATATATATATATATATATATATATATATATATATGTGTGTGTGTGTGTGTGTGTGTGTATGTGTGTGTGTGTGTGTGTGTGTGTGTATGTGTGTAGCCTGTTATTGTCTCATTATACCGCACTGTGAATGAATTAAAAATAAATATCTAAGTGGTCATGAACACATCTGTCCATCAGACAGAGGGCTGCTGTGCCTCCTGTCATCATTAATGGACGTCTCTTTAAAATGACCGCTCAGAGGAGAGGAGTTCTCATTTCTCTAACCGCCTGCTGCTTCCCCTCCTCGGTCCTCCGCTCGCATCTCCTGTGGGCGGGACGAAGTCTCGAGGAGGGGAGTCGAGGAGGGGAGATCGTCGAGGAGGGGAACTTTAAGAATTGAGAAGCCTCTTAAGTCTCGAGGATAGGAGTCGAGGAGGGGAGTTAGAGAAATGAGAAAGGACCCAAGAGATCAGGACAGCAAGGTAAACAAAGACTCAGTTGCAGTTTAGAGAAGAGTGTTGTTTACAGAACACATAGAGAGTGTTGTTGTTTATCTGGGGTAAACAGAGCAGGATGCTTTAGTAAATAAATATACAAATAAAGTATAATATAACGTTTTTATACTCAAAGTGTAGTTACACCCTCCCACCACAGGGGCACTGCAGGCCAGTCTGAGAGCCAACAGAGAGACAAAGGAAGAAGCAGGCAGTAATAATCAAACATCGATCCGCTGCTCCCAAACACACCGGAGAACCTGAGAAGCAGGAGAACCGGCTGATTACCGGCTGATTAACAGCTGATTACCGGCAGCAGGCTGCTCCGTTTAACGGGGGTGTAGTGACGTCACCAGGTGAGCTGCGGCGGTATCAGTATGAAAACACCTGAGAGCTAACGGCTAATGCTAACCGTTAGCTCTCAGGTGTGAAATAAAATAAATAAAAATATAAGTTTCTGAGGTTTAAATCTGGTTCATAATGAAGAGTATCCTGATCATCAGCAGGAGGGGACTCTTTAAAGTAGAGACACTACATACTGATATACACCTGAATATCAGCAGGAGAGGACTCTTTAAAGTAGAGACACTACATACTGATATACACCTGAACATCAGCAGGAGAGGACTCTTTAAAGTAGAGACACTACATACTGATATACACCTGAACATCAGCAGGAGAGGACTCTTTAAAGTAGAGACACTACATACTGATATACACCTGAACATCAGCAGGAGAGGACTCTTTAAAGTAGAGACACTACATACTGATATACACCTGAATATCAGCAGGAGAGGACTCTTTAAAGTAGAGACACTACATACTGATATACACCTGAATATCAGCAGGAGAGGACTCTTTAAAGTAGAGACACTGCATACTGATATACACCTGAACATCAGCAGGAGAGGACTCTTTAAAGTAGAGACACTACATACTGATATACACCTGAACATCAGCAGGAGAGGACTCTTTAAAGTAGAGACACTACATACTGATATACACCTGAACATCAGCAGGAGAGGACTCTTTAAAGTAGAGACACTACATACTGATATACACCTGAACATCAGCAGGAGAGGACTCTTTAAAGTAGAGACACTACATACTGATATACACCTGAACATCAGCAGGAGAGGACTCTTTAAAGTAGAGACACTACATACTGATATACACCTGAACATCAGCAGGAGAGGACTCTTTAAAGTAGAGACACTACATACTGATATACACCTGAACATCAGCAGGAGAGAACTCTTTAAAGTAGAGACACTACACACTGACATACAGCTGAACATCAGCAGGAGAGGACTCTTTAAAGTAGAGACACTACATACTGATATACACCTGAACATCAGCAGGAGAGGACTCTTTAAAGTAGAGACACTACATACTGATGTACACCTGAACGTCAGCAGGAGAGGACTCTTTAAAGTAGAGACACTACATACTGATATACACCTGAACATCAGCAGGAGAGAACTCTTTAAAGTAGAGACACTACATACTGATATACACCTGAACATCAGCAGGAGAGGACTCTTTAAAGTAGAGACACTACATACTGATATACACCTGAACATCAGCAGGAGAGGACTCTTTAAAGTAGAGACACTACATACTGATATACACCTGAACATCAGCAGGAGAGGACTCTTTAAAGTAGAGACACTACATACTGATATACACCTGGACATCAGCAGGAGAGGACTCTTTAAAGTAGAGACACTACATACTGATATACACCTGAACATCAGCAGGAGAGGACTCTTTAAAGTAGAGACACTACATACTGACATACACCTGAACATCAGCAGGAGAGGACTCTTTAAAGTAGAGACACTACATACTGATATACACCTGAACATCAGCAGGAGAGGACTCTTTAAAGTAGAGACACTACATACTGACATACACCTGAACATCAGCAGGAGAGGACTCTTTAAAGTAGAGACACTACATACTGATATACACCTGAACATCAGCAGGAGAGGACTCTTTAAAGTACAGACTACACACTGATATACACCTGAATATCAGCAGGAGAGGACTCTTTAAAGTAGAGACACTACATACTGATATACACCTGAACATCAGCAGGAGAGGACTCTTTAAAGTACAGACTACACACTGATATACACCTGAACATCAGCAGGAGAGGACTCTTTAAAGTAGAGACACTGCATACTGATATACACCTGAACATCAGCAGGAGAGGACTCTTTAAAGTACAGACTACACACTGATATACACCTGAACATCAGCAGGAGAGGACTCTTTAAAGTAGAGACACTGCATACTGATATACACCTGAACATCAGCAGGAGAGGACTCTTTAAAGTAGAGACACTACATACTGATATACACCTGAACATCAGCAGGAGAGGACTCTTTAAAGTAGAGACACTACATACTGATATACACCTGAACATCAGCAGGAGAGGACTCTTTAAAGTAGAGACACTACATACTGATATACACCTGAACATCAGCAGGAGAGGACTCTTTAAAGTAGAGACACTACATACTGATATGCACCTGAACATCAGCAGGAGAGGACTCTTTAAAGTAGAGACACTACATACTGATATACACCTGAACATCAGCAGGAGAGGACTCTTTAAAGTAGAGACACTACATACTGATATACACCTGAACATCAGCAGGAGAGGACTCTTTAAAGTAGAGACATTACATACTGATATACACCTGAACATCAGCAGGAGAGGACTCTTTAAAGTAGAGACACTACATACTGATATACACCTGAACATCAGCAGGAGAGGACTCTTTAAAGTAGAGACACTACATACTGATATACACCTGAACATCAGCAGGAGAGGACTCTTTAAAGTAGAGACACTACATACTGATATACACCTGAACATCAGCAGGAGAGGACTCTTTAAAGTAGAGACACTACATACTGATATACACCTGAACATCAGCAGGAGAGGACTCTTTAAAGTACAGACTACACACTGATATACACCTGAATATCAGCAGGAGAGGACTCTTTAAAGTAGAGACACTACATACTGATATACACCTGAACATCAGCAGGAGAGGACTCTTTAAAGTACAGACTACACACTGATATACACCTGAACATCAGCAGGAGAGGACTCTTTAAAGTAGAGACACTGCATACTGATATACACCTGAACATCAGCAGGAGAGGACTCTTTAAAGTACAGACTACACACTGATATACACCTGAACATCAGCAGGAGAGGACTCTTTAAAGTAGAGACACTACATACTGATATACACCTGAACATCAGCAGGAGAGGACTCTTTAAAGTAGAGACACTACATACTGATATACACCTGAACATCAGCAGGAGAGGACTCTTTAAAGTAGAGACACTACATACTGATATACACCTGAACATCAGCAGGAGAGGACTCTTTAAAGTAGAGACACTACATACTGATATGCACCTGAACATCAGCAGGAGAGGACTCTTTAAAGTAGAGACACTACATACTGATATACACCTGAACATCAGCAGGAGAGGACTCTTTAAAGTAGAGACACTACATACTGATATACACCTGAACATCAGCAGGAGAGGACTCTTTAAAGTAGAGACATTACATACTGATATACACCTGAACATCAGCAGGAGAGGACTCTTTAAAGTAGAGACACTACATACTGATATACACCTGAACATCAGCAGGAGAGGACTCTTTAAAGTAGAGACACTACATACTGATATACACCTGAACATCAGCAGGAGAGGACTCTTTAAAGTAGAGACACTACATACTGATATACACCTGAACATCAGCAGGAGAGGACTCTTTAAAGTAGAGACACTACATACTGATATACACCTGAACATCAGCTGGAGAGGACTCTTTAAAGTAGGTGCTAACCTCCTGTTTCTCTCAGGTATGTTGCAGCTCCCCCTGCTGGTCACTGCTCAGGTGGACCTGGTTCTGCTTGTCATCACTCTGCTCTCCATGTGGAGCCGCCTGAGCCAGCTGAGCTACCCCAACGCTGTGGTGTGAGTGCCACACACACACACACACACACACACACACACACACACACACACACACACACACACACACACACACACACACACACACACACACACACACACACACACACACCTGAACACACACCTTTGATCAAATCAAATCAGGTTGTATTTATATAGCACATTTTAAAAACGATTTTTGGTCGAGCCAAAGTCCTGTACATGCAATAAAAACACTTTACTGCGACAGCAAACAGAAGACAATATATTTTAACAGCAAAAATAAAAAACACAGGGAAACTCAGGAGTCGTGCTCCGCTCTGACTAGAAGGCCAGAGAGAAGAAGTGTGTTTTAAGAGTAGATTTAAAAACCCCTAGGGTCTGGGCCGACCTCACATGGAGGGGCAGAGTGTTCCAGAGCCTGGGGCCAGCTGAAGGCTCGGTGCCCTCGGGTTTAGAGCCTGGTCTCGGGCACTACCAGCAGCAGCTGGTCAGCAGACCTTAAGGCTCTGGGGTGTAGCACTGGAGCAGTTCAGCTACATAGGCCGGAGCCAGCCCATTCAGGGCTTTGAAAACAAATGAAAGGATTTTAAAATCAGTTCTGAACCGAACTGGAAGCCAGTGCAGTGAGGCCAGAGTTGGGGTGATGTGGTCACGCTTTTTATGGTCAGTGAGAAGACGTGCAGCTGCGTTCTGCACTAGCTGTAGGCGTTTAATTGAGCCCTGGACTCCATACCCACATACAGAGCGTTGAGGACATTTTGGCTCAGCCAGGATTTAATCTCTGCTAAGCAGTTCATCAACTGCTGTAGTGAGTTGACATTTGAATTGAGTTGCAGAAAGATCTGTACGTCGTTTCTCTGCCTCAGGTTCGATGAGGTGTATTACGGGCAGTTTGTTTCTCTCTACATGAAGAGGGTTTTCTTCATCGATGATAGCGGGCCGCCGCTCGGTCACATGATCCTCGCCCTCGGAGGTCAGTTACCACGACAACCACTTCACCCCACATTAGGTCACCTGTACGATGATGTCATTAAAGTGTGTGTGTGTTACAGCGTACTTCGGAGGTTTCGATGGAAACTTTGTGTGGAACAGAATTGGCGCAGGTACTGTGTGTGTGTGTGTGTGTGTGTGTGTGTGTGTGTGTGTGTGTGTGTGTGTGTGTGTGTGTGTGTGTGTGTGTGTGTGTGTGTGTGTGTGTGTGTGTGTGTGTGTGTGTGTGTGTGTGTGTGTGTGTGTGTGTGTGTGTGTGTGTGTGTGTGTGTGTGTGTGTGTGTGTGTTCTCTCCACAGAGTACAGTGTGTGTGTGTTCTCTCCACAGAGTACAGTGTGTGTGTGTGTGTGTGTGTGTGTGTGTGTGTGTGTTCTCTCCACAGAGTACAGTGTGTGTGTGTTCTCTCCACAGAGTACAGTGTGTGTGTGTGTGTGTGTGTGTGTGTGTGTTCTCTCCACAGAGTACAGTGTGTGTGTTCTCTCCACAGAGTACCCCAGCAGTGTGAGTGTGTGCTTCCTGCGGCTGTGTCCCGCTGTGTGTGGCTCTCTCTCTGTTCCTCTGGTCTACCTGCTCACTCTGGAGCTTCGGTTCTCTCACCTGTCTGCTCTGGGAGCTGCTCTGCTGCTGCTGCTGGGTGAGTACACACACACACACACACACACACACACACACACACACACACACACACACACACACACACACACACACACACACACACACACACACACACACACACACACACACACACACAGTGCGTTCAGGGTCTGAAGTGTGTGTTGTTCTCCAGAGAACTCTCTGATCGTTCAGTCCCGCTTCATGTTGCTGGAGTCGGTCCTCATCTTCTTCGTCCTGCTGGCCTTCTTCTCCTACCTGAGGTTCCACAACAACACACAAAGGTGAGAGAGAGACAGGTGAGAGACAGACAGGTGAGAGACAGACAGGTGAGAGACAGGTGAGAGACAGACAGGTGAGAGACAGACAGGTGAGAGACACACAGGTGAGAGACACACAGGTGAGAGACAGACAGGTGAGAGACAGACAGGTGAGAGAGAGACAGGTGAGAGAGAGACAGGTGAAAGACACACAGGTGAGAGAGACAGGTGAGAGAGAGACAGGTGAGAGAGAGACAGGTGAGAGACACACAGGTGAGAGACAAACAGGTGAGAGACAGACAGGTGAGAGAGACAGGTGAGAGAGAGACAGGTGAGAGACACACAGGTGAGAGAGACAGGTGAGAGAGAGACAGGTGAGAGACAGACAGGTGAGAGACAGACAGGTGAGAGACAGACAGGTGAGAGACAAACAGGTGAGACAGAGACAGGTGAGAGAGAGACAGGTGAGAGACACACAGGTGAGAGAGAGACAGGTGAGAGACACACAGGTGAGAGAGACAGGTGAGAGAGAGACAGGTGAGAGACACACAGGTGAGAGAGAGACAGGTGAGAGACACACAGGTGAGAGAGACAGGTGAGAGAGAGACAGGTGAGAGACACACAGGTGAGAGACACACAGGTGAGAGACACACAGGTGAGAGACACACAGGTTGACTCACCTGTGTGTCTGACAGTCTGCTGACCCGACTCTCTCTCTTCAGCTTGTTCAGGTTCTGCTGGCTGTTCCTCTCTGGAGCTTCCTGTGCTGCAGCCGTGGGGTGAGACACACACACACACACACACACACACACACACACACACACACACACACACACACACACACACACACACACACACACACACACACACACACACACACAGTAGAGGAGGCGCCCCCTGCTGGAGGTTAGAGAGAATGCAGATTTAACTTCAGGAGGCTTTATATATTTATTAATAATAATAGTCAGTGTGTGTGTGTGTGTGTGTGTGTGGCAGGGTGAAGTATATGGGGGTGTTCTCCTACCTGCTGCTGCTGGGCGTGGCCTCGCTGCACACCTGGGACCTGATTGGAGATCGGACCATCAGTCATGTGAGTGCAGAGTCACATGACTGAGCATGTGAACACACACACACACCATTCACCACCATTAACCTGTGTGTGTGTGTGTGTGTGTGTGTGTGTGTGTGTGTGTGTGTGTGTGTGTGTGTGTGTGTGTGTGTGTGTGTGTGTGTGTGTGTGTGTGTGTGTGTGTGTGTGTGTGTGTGTGTGTGTGTGTGCAGCTCAGGGTATGTGTGCAGTGTGTGTGTCGTGCTGTGTGTCTGTTGGTGGTTCCTATTCTTCTCTATGTGTTCTGGTTCTACGTCCACCTGGCGCTCCTGAACCGCAGCGGACCCCATGATCAGCTGATGAGCTCCTCCTTCCAGGCCAGTCTGGAGGTAACACACACACACACACACACACACACACACACACACACACAAACACACACACACACACACACACACACACACACACAAACACACACACACACACACACACACACACACACACACACACACACACACACACACACACACACACACACACTCACACACACTCACTCACTCACACCCCTCTCTCTCAGGGCGGTCTCTCCAGGATCACCAAAGGTCAGCCTCTGGAAGTGGCTTATGGCAGTCAGGTGACTTTAAGAAGCTCGTCCTCCCAGCCAATCCCCTGCTGGCTCCATTCACACAAAGCCAACTACCCAATCAGGTGCTGCCAGCTCACACAGACACAGCAGCCAATGAGAGAGCTGTATGTAACCGTGTGAATGACATCACTGTTCCCTGTGCAGGTATGAGAGTGGGCGGGGCAGCTCACACCAGCAGCAGGTCACATGTTACCCTTTCAAAGACGTCAACAACTGGTGGATCATCAAGGAGCCCGGCAGGTAGCTCACCTGTTTGTGAGTCCCACTGCATGCTGGGAGATGTAGTCTCACATGTGTGAGTCCCGCTGCATGCTGGGAGATGTAGTCTCACATGTGAGTCCCACTGCATGCTGGGAGATGTAGTCTCCTGTATGTGTCCCACTGCATGCTGGGAGCTGTAGTCTCACCTGTCTGTGTCCCACTGCCTGCTGGGAGAGTAGTCTCACCTGTCTGTCTCTCGGGCATTCTGGGAGTTGTAGTCTCACCTGTCTGTGCCCAACTGCATGCTGGGAGCTGTAGTCTCACCTGTGTGTCTCTTGGGCATGCTGGGAGTTGTAGTCTCACCTGTGTGTCTCTCGGGCATGCTGGGAGTTGTAGTCTCACCTGTGTGTCTCTCGGGCATGCTGGGAGTTGTAGTCTCACCTGTGTGTCTCTCGGGCATGCTGGGAGTTGTAGTCTCACCTGTATGTCTCTCTGGTCAGACAGCAGCTGGTCGTAAGCAGTCCTCCTCGCCCTGTACGTCACGGCGATGTCATCCAGCTGGTTCACGGGATGACATCACGCTTCCTCAACAGGTAACGCTGAGTTCAGGGACAACGCGATATCAGCACGACAGTACCCAGGAGACACTTCATTATTTGTGTGTGTGTGTGTGTGGCCTAGCATTACTATACTTGTGGGGACCTAAATCTGTTTACTCAGTTACGTGTGGGGACTCGCCTCCCTTATGGGGACAATTTGGAGGTCCCCATAAGGGGAATCATTAATTGTAGGGTGAAGACTTGGTTAGGGTTAGGGTTAGGGTTAGGCATGTGTTGGTTACCGTGACAAACCGTCAATCCAAACGTACACTCTCATTCAGTGCAACGGCCAGGGCATTCTATCAAGGATGTAGAATACCTTGTATATTCTACCCAGAGACCCAGAAACAACATCTGATTGGTTGCTTTCTTTTCTAACACAAAACCACTGAAATGCGTAGTGCATGGTCCGAGAAGGACAAACACATCAACGTAACACTGTGATATTACAGATCAACAACACAGAGACGATTCTCATTTATTCATTTTATATACATTTTATTTATATAATTAAATCGATTTTGTGTGTGTGTGTGTGTGTGTGTGTGTGTGTGTGTGTGTGTGTGTGTGTGTGTGTGTGTGTGTGTGTGTGTGTGTGTGTGTGTGTGTGTGTGTGTGTGTGTGTGTGTGTGTGTGTGTGTGTGTGTGTGTAGTCATGATGTTGCAGCTCCCATGAGCCCTCACTCTCAGGAGGTGTCGGGTTACATCGACTTCAACGTGTCTATGCCGGCACAGAACCTGTGGAGAGTGGTAAGCATCACAAGCTAACATCAGCTAACGCTATTCACGCTCACACTTTGTCAACAAGCTTAAATCAGCTAACTCTAATCAGCTAATGCTAACCACACTGTGTCAACATGCTATCATCAGCTAACGCTAGTCACACTGTGTCAACATGCTAACATCGGCTAAAGCTAGTCACACTAGCCTCATCCCAATACCCCTCCCTCCTCGACTTGACCCGGAAATCGATCAAGACACGCCATTTTGAAGGACGTCCCAATAGCTGAAATGCACACGGAGGAGTCGAGTAGGGGTGAGGGAGGAGGGAGGAGGGAGGAGACGAAAGGGAGGATACATAGTATATTACTATAATTATATTTGTATTTGAATGTAGGCTACATTTCACCTCAAAACGGAACACAAAAGCAGGACCAGCATCAAACATTGAATTCCTTGACTAACAAGAGAAAGATTCATTTAAATAAATATTTAACCAGAAATGGTCCGGTTCTGAAGGGTCCTTCAGTTCAGCCCGATGAGAGGGGATACAGCTGTGCACATGTCATCATTAACAGACGTCGTTTAAGAGTGACGTTTGAGTGAACGAGGACATCCCAATTAATACCTGAGGACTGCTTTGTCCTCGCGTCACCTCCTCGTGTCTCTCGCTCGCTTCTTACAGAGGCGGAGCTAAGATGCAAGGAAGGGACGTGAGTGAGGGAAAGGAGGAGTCGAGGAGGGGTATTGGGATGAGGCTACTGAGTCAACAAGCTAACATCAGCTAACTCTAGTCAAGATGTCGACATGCTAACATCAGCTAACGATAGTCACAATGTCAACATGCTAACATCAGCTAACGCTAGTCAAGATGTCAACATGCTAACATCAGCTAACGATAGTCACAATGTCAACATGCTAACATCAGCTAACGCTAGTCAAGATGTCAACATGCTAACATCAGCTAACGATAGTCACAATGTCAACATGCTAACATCAGCTAACGATAGTCACAATGTCAACATGCTAACATCAGCTAACGATAGTCACAATGTCAACATGCTAACATCAGCTAACGATAGTCACAATGTCAACATGCTAACATCAGCTAACGCTAGTCAAGATGTCAACATGCTAACAACAGCTAACGATAGTCACAATGTCAACATGCTAACATCAGCTAACGCTAGTCAAGATGTCAACATGCTAACATCAGCTAACGCTATTCAAGATGTCAACATGCTAACATCAGCTAACGATAGTCAAGATGTCAACATGCTAACATCAGCTAACGATAGTCACAATGTCAACATGCTAACATCAGCTAACGATAGTCACAATGTCAACATGCTAACATCAGCTAACGATAGTCACAATGTCAACATGCTAACATCAGCTAACGCTAGTCAAGATGTCAACATGCTAACATCAGCTAACGATAGTCACAATGTCAACATGCTAACATCAGCTAACGCTAGTCAAGATGTCAACATGCTAACATCAGCTAACGCTAGTCAAGATGTCAACATGCTAACATCAGCTAACGCTAGTCACAATGTCAACATGCTAACATCAGCTAACGATAGTCACAATGTCAACATGCTAACATCAGCTAACGATAGTCACAATGTCAACATGCTAACATCAGCTAACGATAGTCACAATGTCAACATGCTAACATCAGCTAACGCTAGTCAAGATGTCAACATGCTAACATCAGCTAACGCTAGTCACAATGTCAACATGCTAACATCAGCTAACGCTAGTCACAATGTCAACATGCTAACATCAGCTAACGATAGTCACAATGTCAACATGCTAACATCAGCTAACGATAGTCACAATGTCAACATGCTAACATCAGCTAACGATAGTCACAATGTCAACATGCTAACATCAGCTAACGCTAGTCACAATGTCAACATGCTAACATCAGCTAACGATAGTCACAATGTCAACATGCTAACATCAGCTAACGATAGTCACAATGTCAACATGCTAACATCAGCTAACGATAGTCACAATGTCAACATGCTAACATCAGCTAACGCTAGTCAAGATGTCAACATGCTAACATCAGCTAACGATAGTCACAATGTCAACATGCTAACATCAGCTAACGCTAGTCAAGATGTCAACATGCTAACATCAGCTAACGCTAGTCAAGATGTCAACATGCTAACATCAGCTAACGATAGTCACAATGTCAACATGCTAACATCAGCTAACGCTAGTCACAATGTCAACATGCTAACATCAGCTAACGCTAGTCAAGATGTCAACATGCTAACATCAGCTAACGCTAGTCAAGATGTCAACATGCTAACATCAGCTAACGCTAGTCAAGATGTCAACATGCTAACATCAGCTAACGATAGTCACAATGTCAACATGCTAACATCAGCTAACGCTAGTCAAGATGTCAACATGCTAACATCAGCTAACGATAGTCACAATGTCAACATGCTAACATCAGCTAACGCTAGTCAAGATGTCAACATGCTAACATCAGCTAACGCTAGTCAAGATGTCAACATGCTAACATCAGCTAACGCTAGTCAAGATGTCAACATGCTAACATCAGCTAACGATAGTCACAATGTCAACATGCTAACATCAGCTAACGCTAGTCAAGATGTCAACATGCTAACATCAGCTAACGCTAGTCAAGATGTCAACATGCTAACATCAGCTAACGATAGTCACAATGTCAACATGCTAACATCAGCTAACGCTAGTCAAGATGTCAACATGCTAACATCAGCTAACGCTAGTCAAGATGTCAACATGCTAACATCAGCTAACGCTAGTCAAGATGTCAACATGCTAACATCAGCTAACGATAGTCACAATGTCAACATGCTAACATCAGCTAACGATAGTCACAATGTCAACATGCTAACATCAGCTAACGCTAGTCAAGATGTCAACATGCTAACATCAGCTAACGCTAGTCAAGATGTCAACATGCTAACATCAGCTAACGCTAGTCAAGATGTCAACATGCTAACATCAGCTAACGATAGTCACAATGTCAACATGCTAGAATCAGCTAACGATAGTCACACTGTCAGCATGCTAGAATCAGCTAAGGTTTATGGTTAAATTAACTTGTGTTTTTTATGCTAAATATGCGTTAGCTGTGTGGATATCTGATGCTAATTAGATTGAACTAATTGATAATTAATGTTGAGTTGACTCCGCCTCCCTGCAGGAAGTCTCCAACAGGGAGGCGGAATCAGAGTCCTGGAAGACGATTCTGTCTGACGTCCGATTGGTCCACGTCAACACCTCAGCTGTCCTCAAGGTACGGACAGGAAGTGACATCACACAACTGCTTCCTGGGACCATATATGGACCTGTGTGTGTGTGTGTGTGTGTGTGTGTGTGTGTGTGTGTGTGTGTGTGTGTGTGTGTGTGTGTGTGTGTGTGTGTGTGTGTGTGTGTGTGTGTGTGTGTGTGTGTGTGTGTGTGTGTGTGTGTGTAGATGAGTGGTGCCTCTCTTCCAGATTGGGGGTTCATGCAGATGGAGGTTGTTGCAGAGAAACTGTTTAAAGCTCAAAGCCTGGGCTGGACGGTGGAGGAGCATCGCTATGGAACCAGTAAGACCACGACACGCACTCTACACACACACACACACACACACACACACACACACACTCCACACACACACACTCTACACACACACACTCTACACACACGCACTCTACACACACACACTCTACACACACGCACTCTACACACACACACTCTACACACACGCACTCTACACACACACTCTACACACACGCACTCTACACACACGCACTCTACACACACGCACTCTACACACACGCACTCTACACACACGCACTCTACACACACGCACTCTACACACACACACTCTACACACACGCACTCTACACACACACACTCTACACACACGCACTCTACACACACACACTCTACACACACGCACTCTACACACACGCACTCTACACACACGCACTCTACACACACACACTCTACACACACGCACTCTACACACACACACTCTACACACACACACTCTACACACACACACACTCTACACACACACAATCTACACACACGCACTCTACACCAGGGGTGGGGAACCTTTTTCCTCTCAAGGGCCATTTCAATTTTTTCAACATCGTCCGAGGGCTGTACAAATTATTGAGCTCTGCTTAAAAAACTAAAATCACAGCCCATTCATTTTGCCTTTCTTTCAGGCTGTGCAAAGAAAAAGCAACCTCTGAATCCAGAGATCTCACCATGACTCGTGCATGCATGCACGTGCACAGTGTGGCATGACCACCACAACAGAAAGATATGGACACAAGATGTGTGGAAGTGTATTTAGTTTCCTATCCATGTGGACGTGATTTAAGTGGGGGGGTACCTCACACCCTCTAGGGGGGTCCGGGGGGCATGCTCCCCGGGAAGATTTTTTTTAATGTTGAAGTTAAAAGCATCAATCTGGTGCACTTTGAGAGCAACATGAAGAGATCTATGGATCCATCTCTCAACACCAGATGAAACACAACTGGAAGCAGATTTTCTTTTTCTTTATGGATATTTTACAAATCACTCCCCTTTCAAACTGAATTCTTGTTTGTTAATAACAACTTTGTTTTACTGTCATATAGTATTTTATACCTGTTTACTTTATTCTCTTATTTTTTTATAACTATAATGATCA
>NC_136909.1:350667-415667 GCF_949606895.1 Notothenia rossii | reverse complement strand
ACACACATACTTTACTCAAGTAGAAGTACACACATCCTTTACTCAACTAGAAGTACACACATCCTTTACTCAAGTAGAAGTACACACATCCTTTACTCAAGTAGAAGTACACACATCCTTTACTCAAGTAGAAGTACACACATACTTTACTCAAGTAGAAGTACACATATACTTTACTCAAGTAGAAGTACACACATACTTTACTCAAGTAGAAGTACACATCCTTTACTCAAGTAGAAGTACACACGTCCTTTACTCAAGTAGAAGTACACACATCCTTTACTCAAGTAGAAGTACACACATCCTTTACTCAAGTAGAAGTACACACATCGTTTACTCAAGTAGAAGTACACACATCGTTTACTCAAGTAGAAGTACACACATCCTTTACTCAAGTAGAAGTACACACATCCTTTACTCAAGTAGAAGTACACACATCGTTTACTCAAGTAGAAGTACACACATCCTTTACTCAAGTAGAAGTACACACATCCTTTACTCAAGTAGAAGTACACACATCCTTTACTCAAGAAGTACACACATACTTTACTCAAGTAGAAGTACACATATACTTTACTCAAGTAGAAGTACACACATACTTTACTCAAGTAGAAGTACACATCCTTTACTCAAGTAGAAGTACACACATCCTTTACTCAAGTAGAAGTACACACATCCTTTACTCAAGTAGAAGTACACACATCCTTTACTCAAGTAGAAGTACACATCCTTTACTCAGGTAGAAGGGTTAGAACCATAGAACCATAACACCTCTATCAGCTGATCCAACAGGAACATAGAACCATAACACCTCTATCAGCTGATCCAACAGGAACATAGAACCATAACACCTCTATCAGCTGATCCAACAGGAACATAGAACCATAACACCTCTATCAGCTGATCCAACAGGAACATAGAACCATAACACCTCTATCAGCTGATCCAACAGGAACATAGAACCATAACACCTCTATCAGCTGATCCAACAGGAACATAGAACCATAACACCTCTATCAGCTGATCCAACAGGAACATAGAACCATAACACCTCTATCAGCTGATCACACATGAACATAGAACCATAACACATCTATCAGCTGATCCAACAGGAACATAGAACCATAACACCTCTATCAGCTGATCCAACAGGAACATAGAACCATAACACCTCTATCAGCTGATCCAACAGGAACATAGAACCATAACACCTCTATCAGCTGATCACACATGAACATAGAACCATAACACCTCTATCAGTTGATCCAACAGGAACATAGAACCATAACACCTCTATCAGCTGATCCAACAGGAACATAGAACCATAACACCTCTATCAGCTGATCCAACAGGAACATAGAACCATAACACCTCTATCAGCTGATCCAACAGGAACATAGAACCATAACACCTCTATCAGCTGATCCAACAGGAACATAGAACCATAACACCTCTATCAGCTGATCCAACAGGAACATAGAACCATAACACCTCTATCAGCTGATCCAACAGGAACATAGAACCATAACACCTCTATCAGCTGATCCAACAGGAACATAGAACCATAACACCTCTATCAGCTGATCCAACAGGAACATAGAACCATAACACCTCTATCAGCTGATCCAACAGGAACATAGAACCATAACACCTCTATCAGCTGATCCAACAGGAACATAGAACCATGACACCTCTATCAGCTGATCCAACAGGAACATAGAACCATAACACCTCTATCAGCTGATCCAACAGGAACATAGAACCATAACACCTCTATCAGCGGATCCAACAGGAACATAGAACCATAACACCTCTATCAGCTGATCCAACAGGAACATAGAACCATAACACCTCTATCAGCTGATCCAACAGGAACATAGAACCATAACACCTCTATCAGCTGATCCAACAGGAACATAGAACCATAACACCTCTATCAGCTGATCCAACAGGAACATAGAACCATAACACGTCTATCAGCTGATCCAACAGGAACATAGAACCATAACACGTCTATCAGCTGATCACACAGGAACATAGAACCATAACACCTCTATCAGCTGATCCAACAGGAACATAGAACCATAACACCTCTATCAGCTGATCCAACAGGAACATAGAACCATAACACCTCTATCAGTTGATCCAACAGGAACATAGAACCATAACACCTCTATCAGCTGATCCAACAGGATCATAGAACCATAAGACCTCTATCAGCTGATCCAACAGGAACATAGAACCATAACACCTCTATCAGCTGATCCAACAGGAACATAGAACCATAACACCTCTATCAGCTGATCCAACAGGAACATAGAACCATAACACCTCTATCAGCTGATCACACATGAACATAGAACCATAACACCTCTATCAGCTGATCCAACAGGAACATAGAACCATAACACCTCTATCAGCTGATCCAACAGGAACATAGAACCATAACACCTCTATCAGCTGATCCAACAGGAACATAGAACCATAACACCTCTATCAGCTGATCCAACAGGAACATAGAACCATAACACCTCTATCAGCTGATCCAACAGGAACATAGAACCATAACACCTCTATCAGCTGATCCAACAGGAACATAGAACCATAACACCTCTATCAGCTGATCCAACAGGAACATAGAACCATAACACCTCTATCAGCTGATCCAACAGGAACATAGAACCATAACACCTCTATCAGCTGATCCAACAGGAACATAGAACCATAACACCTCTATCAGCTGATCCAACAGGAACATAGAACCATAACACCTCTATCAGCCGATCCAACAGGAACATAGAACCATAACACCTCTATCAGCCGATCCAACAGGAACATAGAACCATAACACCTCTATCAGCCGATCCAACAGGAACATAGAACCATAACACCTCTATCAGCTGATCTAACAGGAACATAGAACCATAACACCTCTATCAGCTGATCTAACAGGAACATAGAACCATAACACCTCTATCAGCTGATCCAACAGGAACATAGAACCATAACACCTCTATCAGCTGATCCAACAGGAACATAGAACCATAACACCTCTATCAGCTGATCCAACAGGAACATAGAACCATAACACCTCTATCAGCTGATCCAACAGGAACATAGAACCATAACACCTCTATCAGCTGATCCAACAGGAACATAGAACCATAACACCTCTATCAGCTGATCCAACAGGAACATAGAACCATAACAACCCTATCAGCTGATCCAACAGGAACATAGAACCATAACACCTCTATCAGCTGATCACACAGGAACATAGAACCATAACACGTCTATCAGCTGATCCAACAGGAACATAGAACCATAACACGTCTATCAGCTGATCACACAGGAACATAGAACCATAACACCTCTATCAGCTGATCCAACAGGAACATAGAACCATAACACCTCTATCAGCTGATCCAACAGGAACATAGAACCATAACACCTCTATCAGCTGATCCAACAGGAACATAGAATCATAACACCTCTATCAGTTGATCCAACAGGAACATAGAACCATAACACCTCTATCAGCTGATCCAACAGGATCATAGAACCATAAGACCTCTATCAGCTGATCCAACAGGATCATAGAACCATAACACCTCTATCAGCTGATCCAACAGGAACATAGAACCATAACACCTCTATCAGCTGATCCAACAGGATCATAGAACCATAAGACCTCTATCAGCTGATCCAACAGGATCATAGAACCATAAGACCTCTATCAGCTGATCCAACAGGAACATAGAACCATAACACCTCTATCAGCTGATCCAACAGGATCATAGAACCATAAGACCTCTATCAGCTGATCCAACAGGAACATAGAACCATAACACCTCTATCAGCTGATCCAACAGGAACATAGAATCATAACACCTCTATCAGTTGATCCAACAGGAACATAGAACCATAACACCTCTATCAGCTGATCCAACAGGATCATAGAACCATAAGACCTCTATCAGCTGATCCAACAGGAACATAGAACCATAACACCTCTATCAGCTGATCCAACAGGAACATAGAACCATAACACCTCTATCAGCTGATCCAACAGGAACATAGAACCATAACACCTCTATCAGTTGATCCAACAGGAACATAGAACCATAACACCTCTATCAGCTGATCCAACAGGATCATAGAACCATAACACCTCTATCAGCTGATCCAACAGGAACATAGAACCATAACACCTCTATCAGCTGATCCAACAGGAACATAGAACCATAACACCTCTATCAGCTGATCCAACAGGAACATAGAACCATAACACCTCTATCAGCTGATCCAACAGGAACATAGAACCATAACACCTCTATCAGCTGATCCAACAGGAACATAGAACCATAACACCTCTATCAGCTGATCCAACAGGAACATAGAACCATAACACCTCTATCAGCTGATCCAACAGGAACATAGAACCATAACACCTCTATCAGCGGATCCAACAGGAACATAGAACCATAACACCTCTATCAGCTGATCCAACAGGAACATAGAACCATAACACCTCTATCAGCGGATCCAACAGGAACATAGAACCATAACACCTCTATCAGCTGATCCAACAGGAACATAGAACCATAACACCTCTATCAGCTGATCCAACAGGAACATAGAACCATAACACCTCTATCAGCGGATCCAACAGGAACATAGAACCATAACACCTCTATCAACTGATCCAACAGGAACATAGAACCATAACACCTCTATCAGCTGATCTAACAGGAACATAGAACCATAACACCTCTATCAGCTGATCCAACAGGAACATAGAACCATAACACCTCTATCAACTGATCCAACAGGAACATAGAACCATAACACCTCTATCAGCTGATCCAACAGGAACATAGAACCATAACACCTCTATCAGCTGATCCAACAGGAACATAGAACCATAACACCTCTATCAGCTGATCTAACAGGAACATAGAACCATAACACCTCTATCAGCTGATCCAACAGGAACATAGAACCATAACACGTCTATCAGCTGATCCAACAGGAACATAGAACCATAACACCTCTATCAGCTGATCCAACAGGAACATAGAACCATAACACCTCTATCAGCTGATCCAACAGGAACATAGAACCATAACACCTCTATCAGCTGATCCAACAGGAACATAGAACCATAACACCTCTATCAGCCGATCCAACAGGAACATAGAACCATAACACCTCTATCAGCTGATCCAACAGGAACATAGAACCATAACACCTCTATCAGCTGATCCAACAGGAACATAGAACCATAACACCTCTATCAGCTGATCCAACAGGAACATAGAACCATAACACCTCTATCAGCTGATCCAACAGGAACATAGAACCATAACACCTCTATCAGCTGATCCAACAGGAACATAGAACCATAACACCTCTATCAACTGATCCAACAGGAACATAGAACCATAACACCTCTATCAGCTGATCCAACAGGAACATAGAACCATAACACCTCTATCAGCTGATCCAACAGGAACATAGAACCATAACACCTCTATCAGCTGATCCAACAGGAACATAGAACCATAACACCTCTATCAGCTGATCTAACAGGAACATAGAACCATAACACCTCTATCAGCTGATCCAACAGGAACATAGAACCATAACACGTCTATCAGCTGATCCAACAGGAACATAGAACCATAACACCTCTATCAGCTGATCCAACAGGAACATAGTGACCACAGTGACCACATTGACCACAGTGACCCCAGTGACCCCAGTGACCACAGTGACCACAGTGACCACAGCGACCATAGTGACCACAGTGACCCCAGTGACCCCAGTGACCACAGTGACCACAGTGACCACAGTGACCGGAGTGACCCCAGTGACCCCAGTGACCACAGTGACCCCAGTGACCACAGTGACCACAGCGACCATAGTGACCACAGTGACCATAGTGACCACAGTGACCACAGCGACCACAGTGATCACAGTGACCCCAGTGACCACAGTGACCACAGTGACCACAGTGACCACAGTGACCCCAGTGACCACATTGACCCCAGTGACCACAGTGACCACAGTGACCCCAGTGACCACAGCGACCATAGTGACCACAGTGACCCCAGTGACCCCAGTGACCACAGTGACCACATTGACCCCAGTGACCACAGTGACCACAGTGACCCCAGTGACCACAGCGACCACAGTGACCCCAGTGACCCCAGTGACCACAGTGACCACAGTGACCCCAGTGACCACAGTGACCCCAGTGACCACAGTGACCCCAGTGACCACAGTGACCCCAGTGACCACAGTGACCACATTGACCACAGTGACCCCAGTGACCACAGCGACCATAGTGACCACAGTGACCCCAGTGACCCCAGTGACCACAGTG
This sequence comes from Notothenia rossii, assembly GCF_949606895.1. Lineage (NCBI taxonomy): Eukaryota > Metazoa > Chordata > Actinopteri > Perciformes > Nototheniidae > Notothenia > Notothenia rossii. Next base: position 409,279 of record NC_136909.1, on the reverse strand, counting down.
ACCGGAGTGACCCCAGTGACCCCAGTGACCACAGTGACCACAGTGACCCCAGTGACCACAGTGACCATAGTGACCACAGTGACCACAGTGACCCCAGTGACCCCAGTGACCACAGTGACCACAGTGACCCCAGTGACCACAGTGACCATAGTGACCACAGTGACCACAGTGACCCCAGTGACCACAGTGACCGGAGTGACCACAGTGACCACAGTGACCCCAGTGACCACAGTGACCGGAGTGACCCCAGTGACCACAGTGACCACAGCGACCACAGTGACCACAGTGACCACAGTGACCACAGCGACCACAGCGACCACAGTGACCACAGTGACCCCAGTGACCACAGTGACCCCAGTGACCACAGTGACCACAGTGACCCCAGTGACCACAGTGACCACAGTGACCACAGTGACCCCAGTGACCACAGTGACCACAGTGACCACAGTGACCCCAGTGACCACAGTGACCACAGTGACCCCAGTGACCACAGTGACCACAGTGACCCCAGTGACCACAGCGACCCCAGTGACCACAGTGACCACAGTGACCACAGTGACCCCAGTGACCACAGTGACCACAGTGACCACAGTGACCCCAGTGACCATAGTGACCACAGCGACCCCAGTGACCCCAGTGACCACAGTGACCCCAGTGACCACAGTGACCCCAGTGACCACAGTGACCACATTGACCACAGTGACCACAGTGACCCCAGTGACCGGAGTGACCCCAGTGACCACAGTGACCCCAGTGACCACAGTGACCACAGTGACCCCAGTGACCGGAGTCAACTCTAAGGATCTAAATGTCTTTGATGAAAATCTAATACGGCAGAACTGTTTCGACTCTCACATTGACCCAGACTCTACTTTCTTCAGAAATCTACTACTACTGCTACTACAGCGAAACACTTGTTAACATAGAACTCAAAGCTACTAATGGCTTTTCATTAATACACTTTAATGCCCGTAGCCTTAATGCAACTAGTGACAAAATCAAACTATATCTTCAACTCATAAATAGATCTTTTGACATCATTGCAATCTCAGAGACCTGGCAAACTGACTCAAACACTGTTGACCATTTTTGACCCAATTATGTGGCTTTACATATGAATCGCAAACTCCAAAGAGGTGGAGGGGTTTCACTGTTTGTTAGAAACACACTTTCTGTGAGATTGGTAGAAAGTCTCTCCTTCTGCTGCAACAACCTCTTTGAATCTGTCACCGTAGACATTGAGCTAAAACAGAACAAACATATACTCGTCTCATGCATGTATAGAAAGCCTGGAAGTCATCTTGAGGAATTTAATGAACGAGTAGAAAAAATGCTCAGACCTCAGAGAATTAAAAACCTTTATGTGTGTGGAGATTTTAATTTATTCAAATACAACTCGCTCCAACAGGCGAGACACTTCATGGATATGTTTTCGTCTCTCGGGCTTCTCTCTCTAATAACCAAACCAACCAGGTTAACTAGCACTACTGAAACGTTATTGATAACATGTTCACTAACGTCCTTGAAACGGAACATCATAGTGGGGCCCTCATCACTGATGGCAGTGATCACCTGCCAATAACAAAGAACAAAAGACTCTAAATAAATTAAATATTAAAACTAAAAAATGAAAAAAGGCAAGAAGTATTTGAGATTCAAGATGTAAACAAATCCTATAATGAGTTTGTAAGGATTTTCATGCAAAACATGAACGAATGTTGTTCATATATTAAAATGAAGATTGGCAACAGGGATAATAATGACTTGAAACCCTGGCTCACTCGTGGACTGAAAAACGCTTGCTGTAAAAACAAATGCACTCCGTAGGACATTTTTGAAAAGTAAAAGTACTGAAGATGAAAGTCGTTATAAATTGTATAAAAACAAATTGACTACAATCCTTAGAAACTGTGAAAAACGATACTTCTCTGAAAAATTAGAAAAAGCCATAGGAGATATGAAAACCACTTGGAAGGTAATACATAGCATAATTAAGATGAAAATAACTGACAACAGAAATGAATTCAAGAAATTCCAAACCGAAGGAAAATCCCCAACGGATGTTGCAAATAGCTTTAACGAGTTCTTTTCTGAAACTGGCCCCAACCCGGCGAGTAAAATCAGCCCGACTTCATGTAAAGTGGAGGATTTTCTGAAAATCAGCAACCAACAGAGTATGTTCCTGAAGCCAGTCACAGAAAAGAACTGCTTGATATCGTTTATACTCAACACAGTAAACAGTCCAAAGATGATTTAGGACGTAGTGTGAATATTGTTAAACAAGTTGCACCATTGTAGCCCCCCTAGTAAATATATGCAATACATCGTTCCAACAAGGTGTTTCCCAATTAAATGAAAATCTCGAAGGTGATTCCGGTTTTCAAATCTGGTGATAAATCTAGTCTTAATAATTATAGACCGGTTTCTTTGCTCAAAAGTCCTGGAAAAACTCTTTAACAAGCGTCTGGAGTCATTCCTCAGCTCAGTCAACACACTGTGCCTCAAACAATATGGATTTCAGGAGAATCACTCTACTTCTTCTTCTTCAGCAGTAATGGAACTGGTTGAAGAAATGACCAACACCATTGAGAACAAAAGATTACAGCTGGTATATTCATTGACCTTTGTTATGTTCCCTATTGGGCTAGGGGAGCCAAAGGGGAAATAACACGACCAGAGTGGTATTGGTAATAATTATAAGTGGTTTTATTACAACAAGAGAGAACTTCAAAAGGAAGTTTATAAAGAAACAAAACCCTCCCGTTACACGGGGTACAAAATGTGACTCAAGAAAGCTGCACACACACAGCTGTAGCTGGTCTACAGGTGCTAATCACCTGGGTCTAAGCTAATACGTTTTGCACAGATAACAGCTGGTCAACAGGTGCTAATCACCTGGGTCTAAGCTAATACTCCTACACAACGTTACACAATAGAAAGGTACAACACTCTACTTGCACTCGGCTAAGTATCTGCGGATTCGGGGGAACTAACAGTATAACACACACAGTAAGTATCGCGAGGCTAGAGGCGTCTGTCTCCCAACACAGAGCCTCCAGAATGATCTCCATTCCCAGCCTTTGTACTCCTCCCCCCCGGGAGATGTGCCGGAATGGGCGGGGATTGGATGACGTCTCATCCAATCACCTCTTCAGATGCAGCGAGGGCGGGACGTCGGAGAAACTGCGCCGCTCCGGTGTACACACACACACACACAAGCAGGTTTACCAGCCTTGACAGTCCCAGGAAGGCAGCGGCTGTAACAACCTTCAAAAGGCTTCTGATACTGAACCATACCATACTGCTGCACACATTAGAACATTACGGCATAAGGGGTCCAGCCAAAGAAGGGTCAAGAGTTATCTGATAAATAGACTACGATATGTGGACATAGACGAGGCCAAATCAAACAAGCTTCCTATAACACGTGGAATCCCTCAACGATCCATTGTCGGTCCAAAACTGTTCCTGATTTATATTATTGACATTATCAACACCTCCGACAAAGTCTGAGAGTAGAAATGACTGCATGATACGGATTGGCCATACTGAGATAGAGAAAGTTGGTGCATGTACATTTTTAGGACTCATTGTTGATGAAAAACTCAACTGGAAGCACCATATCAATTATGTACAAACTAAACTGTCAAAAACATTGGGTATTTTGTATCGAAGAACATTCTGGAGGAACAAATACTCAGAACTCTTTATAACAGTCTATTTCTCCCTTACCTTTATTACTGCTCTGAAATATGGGGAAACACATACTCAACAAATCTACAAAAAATAATCTCAAAAAAAAGTATGAGGAATCGTCTGTGGTGTTGGTAAATATGAACTCACAACTCCCATATTTAAAAAAACTCAACCTATTCAAATGTGTTGATATAGTTAAGCTTAAAGCAGTTCTGATTATGCACAACATGTTCCATAATAAAATGCCTGCTACCATTCAAAAGCAGTTCCAAACCACGTCATGAAATACCCAGCCAGGCCTCCTAACTGGCTGTGTGAGAGCCCTGTAGAACAACCATCAAATCACAGCTGATCCATCATCGGAGTTAGAACGTGGAATGGACTTCACCCAGACCTTTCAAGTGTTACTCAACAATTCAAAACGAAAGTAAAAACAATTCTGTTTGCAGATTACTCCAGCTAACAAGTATTGGATATTCCCAGTATTACTTATATATGCATTTGCTTTTTTCCTTGCCTTAATTTTTATTTCATTTATTTATTTGTTTTCCAGTTTTCATTAGTTTTCTTTGTACTCCTTAATTTCTATACGTCTTTGACGAAATAAAAGCCATTGTTATATTGATGCTGCTGCACGGGGGGGCTACTCCCCATAAGCTGTGCTTCAGCCCTCCCGCTTCTACTCATGTTGTTCATTGGTGTGTATGAATTATACGTTTTTGTTTTTGTATGAATTTAGTAGAATAAATAAATACAAATAAAAAAAGGTGTACAGACCTGTTGTTGGTTTCCATCTTTTTTGAATGTACGTTTCCAGTCAGTTGGAATAGCTCTGGTTAAAATGAAGGAAATCACAAATCTGACCAAACAGCGAAAACACTGAGATGAGATGAAAGGACCTGAGCTCTCGTAAATCATTCATGAGAAGAATTCCTTTTCTCGGGAGACTTTCCCATAAAAGTGGTTTCCTATCTATTAAAACTTCTGAGTTCAACCATATTCATTGATTTTGGATTTCTTCTGGTGTGTCTGGTAATACTGGAAACTCAACCAAGCCTTCAATGCATCGTTAACACATGGTGAGATGTCTGCTAGTATTCCTTTGAACAACCATCACAGTGGTGAGGTTCTAATTGGAAAAAGGGAAACAGTTTGCAGTCAAAAGATAAGTGCCCTGAAAATAAGTTCTGACTATTATGAAACATCCCATTCACCCAAGATGCTTTTCAGGATGAATTCATTGCTGCCACATGTTTTAAGTTGAGTCCACCATTTTCAAGTGTATTATACATGTGTTGCCTTCTTATCTCGTCAGGCATATTATTCCAGATGAACTTAAATATTCGTTGTTCAAAGCTTTTAAAAAAAGATGCCTCTGGGGAGGGAAGTGAAATCAAGAGACAAACAAACTGTGGAATCAGAAGAGCATTCATGAATGTAACCTTTCCCTGTAAGATGTACCTTAACTAGATCTTTGAGATGTTCTGGAATATGAATTCCCAGAACATCCACTGAACCATTTGACTGGAGCTGAGCATTGTGTCTGAAACCTGTGCCTCTTAATGTTCCTGTTCTCATAACACAGCCTTTATCAGAGTTAGCTTTAGCCCAGCTCATTTAGAAAAGTGATTTAAATCCCCTATGAGGGCATCTAATGCAGTTTGTTCAGGCTGCAGAAAGAAAGCTGCATCATCTGCATGCTGCTTTAGTTTCAATAGCATTTGATCTTAAGCCTGTTATACATGAATGGTTTCTACTTCTGAGAGCAAGAGTTTCAAAGCATGATAGAAACAGATATGGAGACAGTGAACCCTTGACGTACGCCTCTGGACAGGCTGACGCTCTTTGATACATATCCATTATGAACTCTCTGACTGGTAGGTTGGTTATATAAAACCTTCACCCTCTGTATCATGGTTTGCCCAACATTAAAGAGTTGGAGGGGTTTCTGAATGAAATGCCATCTTACTGAATCAAAGGCTTTTTCAAAGTCAGCGATAAATAGAAGTCCTGCTTTTCCATCCTCTTCGTGATTATCCATCATATCAAGAAGATGGTGAATATTATCTCCAATGAAACGCCCTTTTATAAAACCTGTTTGATCGTGTTTTATTATATTCCCAATTACCATTTTGATTCTCCGTGCAGCACATTAGGACAGAATGCGGGTATCGCAGCAAAGCAGAGTCAGTGGTCTCCAACGCTTCACACAAACAGGACTCTGGTAGTGCCCCTCTGGCCTCAGTCATGTGATGATGCCCTCTCTCTGTGTCTCTGATCATATCCCTTGTGTAAAGGAGTAAGGAGGCCAATAGAGGTTTCTAATGTCTGTGGAGAAGGTTTTATAAACTTCAGCAGGCAGACCGTCGCTCCCTGGTGATTTACCAGGAGCGAAGGAGTTAATAGCATCCAGTGACTCTTCTTCTAAAATGTTTCCTTCACAACTCAGCTGCTGATCTACTGACAGTATCTGATCATCATTCTTTTGAACTGATAACTCCATGACCCCATCTGAACGTCCTCTGAGCACACTCTTAAAGGCTTCCCAGACCCTGTGAGGGTCCCATGAATTATTATTCATTTCAAAAAAATCCTTGAATAGTTCTTCAGTTTTTTCAATAAAATCCGTATCATTTAAAAGAGATAGCCTGAATGTCAACCCCCCGCCCTCTGGGATGTTCTGCTGTGATAACGTGCAGCGTTACGAAGGCATGGTCAGATCTTAATCGCTCACCAAGACTACATGAATACTTAGTGAACCAGGGGAAGGTGAAAAGAAAGCACTCACTGCGACTAGCTTGTTGTCCCCTGCGCCATGCGTACCTGCTTCTAAGGATGCCTTGAGTTGTTGGATTTCATTTAAGGCCTGTGGGTGATTATTAAAAGAATGGGTACCTGTACGATCCTTGCTTATGTTTAACACCGTATTGAAATCTCCAACTATAATATTTTGGTCATTTTTTAGAGAGGAGATAACTTTATGGATCTCCTCGAAGACGTTTGGATTATCTTCATTTGGCCCATCGATGTTAATGATATTTGCGTGCAAGTCATCCACCGTCACCTCGAACATAATCCACCTTCCATCCTCATCAGTTTGTACAGAATGAACTAAGTGTTGGATTTCTTTTTGAAACAGAATCATAACACCCCTACTATTAGTAGTGCCATGACTGAAATAAATATCTCCACCCCATTCTGATTTCCATCCCAACTCGTTTTCCAAATTAGAATGCGTTTCCTGCACACAAATCATTGTAATATTGTTTTTATCTTTCAACCAAGTAAACACTTCATTTCTTTAGAGACATTAGCCAAGCCGTTACAGTTATAAGTTGCAATCGTAGTACTAGTACATGTCATGTATCATCTAAAATGAGTGATATAACTGCTTCAACCTTTTTCAATACTTGATAAGGACCCAAACTGTAAACCTCAAAAACATATAACACCTACTGACGTACACATAAATCACAAAAACAATATAACATGCCTGTATTTCATTTGCCAGGGAGTTAATTGGCATTTTTGCGGTCACACCCCCTTTCAATGTACTTTCTACATATATATATATCGAAGCAGAAGAAAATGGGCTTAAACAAAGAGAATAATCCAAAAATGAAGCAGAAAACAAAAACAAACATTCCATGCCGTAAAGGGTTTCTTGTCTGATAAGGAAAACCTAAATAAAGCCTCTAACCAGGCTCATACGGTTATCCTTAATGAACATAGGTACATGCGAGAAAGACTAACCAGAGTTCTGAAACATAATAGCTGTTTCAACCGTAATCTGCATACTGCTTTCACTCACACATGCCAAGGTTCTTCTCTGCCTCCTGTACCAGTTCAGTAATGCTCCGACTGCTCCGTTGTTTATTATCCACTTCCCATCGTCGTCGCTGCCCGGTGTCCCGTTCCATGCTCCGGGTATCTCGGTCACGCGGTGGGGGCACACCAACTACCAGACCCCGTTCTACGAGAGCTATTGGATTCCCATATGTCTGTGTGGTCCCATCTTCGCTGAAAACTTTCAATTTCGCCGGGGCCAAGATGTGCGATTTGATATTGTGGGCCTTCAGTTGGTCTCTGATGGGTCTGTACAAGGCTCTTTGTTGTCTTACGTTAAAGGTAAAGTCATGATCAAAGAAGATTCGCACACCGCCATAAGTTACTTCCTTCTTTCCCCATGCAGCCTGTAGTTTTGCTTCTTGGTCTCAAAGTTTAGGAAAGCAACACTAATCGGTCTGGCACGATCCTTAACTTCTCTGTACTCCCGGTGCGCTCTGGTGATGTTAAAATCTCCCGGTATTTTAAGCACCTCGTTGAATAGTTTCTTCAGAAAAGTAGACATCGTCTCTCCTTCACTTTTCTCTGGTATGTTGAATATACGCGCATTGTTTTGCCTGGTCTTATTTTCCAGGTAGTCATCGCGTTCTTCTCTCTCTGAGACTTTATTTACCAGATATTTAATTGATTGTTGGTGAGGAGTTTCTGTGTCATGCATCTCACCGGCACGAAGCTCCACCTGATCCACTCTGTCGCTCGTTTTTGTTGGATCGGTGCGTAGTTCTGTTGTCAGTTGCATCATTTTCTTTATGTCCTTATCTGTCTCAGCTCGAAATTCGTTGAAATCCATTCTGAAGTCTTTGATCTCTTTCGACATTGCTTCCTTCATTTCGAGCATTAGATGTTTTATTTCTCCTACTTCCGCCATTGTGGGGACGGGTGACGCAAATTGTTCGTTCGTCCGTTTCTTGCTTGGTAAAGTTGTTTTTTCCGCCGTTACAACTGATTGCAAATTCATCCCCTGTTAATGTATAGTTGTGAGCGCAAACAGAGATGTTTAAAGAACCATCTCCTTCTTCTTATCCTTCTTGTGGGGTTGAGGAGCTACTCAGCTTTTCACGCTGTCCTGCACCGGCTTCACACTGTTCTTTATTAGAGCCTCGTCCTTCTGTTCACTAGGTTCACTATTCTATCCTCTGGTATTACTACTAAGCACTGATTGGCTCCTAACTTCCTGTGATGTCATACAGGTGCGTCGAGGTGCTGCTGATGAGGCTGATGATGACAGCAGAGACTGACCCCGCCCACCGCCAGCCGCCGTTACACAAAGACCAATCACAGCAGGCCACGGAGACTCCAGGAAGCTCCACCTGCTGACAGTGACGAGACGTGGCACAGCTCCGAGAGAGGACCAGGTCCAGAGACCCTGCGGGGGGGGCAAACAATAACAATAACAATCATTTTTATTATTATTAAACTACCACTGTGTGAACTACAGCTGCAGCAGAGGCTCATGGGTAATGTAGTGTGGTACTGACGGCTGTAGGTGGTGATGCAATGCTTCAGCTTGAATCCTCCGTCAGTCCGACTGCAGTTCATCACCTGAGAGTCAGAACACCCCCACTGCACCGAGGACCCCCCCACGTTACAGCGGAAACACTGCAGACACACTGACACACGCGCACGCGCACGCGCACACACACACACACACACACACACACACACACACACACACACACACACACACACACACACACACACACACACACACACACACACACACACACACACACACACACACACACACACACACACACACAATGAGAATCATTTAAACAAAAACGCTCTTACAGTCTACAGTCTCGTGGTCTACAGTCTCGTGGTCTACAGCAGGGGTCGGCAACCTTTTTGATATGAAGTCCCATTTTAAAATGTTCTTGTTAATTTAGTGTGCCATATCAACATTAAAGTTAACTTTAAATTTCATTATGACACCACATCAATTTGTTTATCTCCAACGGATTTTATTCCATCCATTTAGGCAACGTACACAGCAACATTTTTAATAAACATTTTTCTCCCATAATCAGAACATTGAAATGTGATATTCAACAATGCTTCAGCAATAAACTTAACAACTCGTTTTTAGTATGTCATTTGTTTGTACCCCCTTTGGTAACAAATGATATTATGCACAGTTGTCATTTCAGTATACTGCTTTCAATGACACTCCCTCATATACAAAGTTTTGCAAGGGCAGCAAGCTACAGAGGAAAGCTTCCTTATATTCGCCGTCAGTGAATGGCTTTCCATGTTTCACGATGCAGTGAGCAATGCGATAGCTTGCTTCGGTAGCATCATCTTTAGCAGTGGCAAAGGCTTTGAGGGTGTTTGCCTGCTTCCCATAACCGGACACGGCACGTTTGATGGATTCAGCCATGTCTGCCTCATCCTTGAAAGTTTTCTTGTGTTTGGTCTCAAAATGCCGTTTGACGCTCGACGTCCGGCAAACAACATTCCAGACATAAAGTACACACAGCAGCGCGGTCCTTCTGAAACACAAAAACACTCTTCTGTCCACGAGGGCTGGAATGTCCGAACATTTACTTTAGATTTCTCAGGTAACGGACCTGCCATTGTCTATCGAGCATCCTCCTGCATTGATTAAAACGATTTTAGCAGGTGGGTGTCGTAAATCAATTTACCGTAAATAAAAGGTCACGCAACTGCCAATGGCTGTGAAAGAGGTAATTTGGCATGCGGATGAGAAAGCACTTCTTTTGCAAACGTATTAACTTATTACCTAAATGCTAGTGTGCCACACAGCCACGCAAACACTGCGGCATGTGTACAGCTCCTTATGGGTACTGACATTTGTGAAGTGCCGGCGCGGCGTTCCGGTGCGGCGTTCTGGTGCGGTGTTCCAGTTCGCTCCGCCAGCAGTGCTTTCCTTCATGGTGAAACGATCAGCGCTACACCCCTGATCGTTTCACCATGGAGGAAAGCAGCAGAAAGTCGACTGGAGTTAAAGAGAGCGGGGCCTAGAAGTTATCCTTCTGCGCTGCGTTGCGTGCATGGCTTCCTTCTGCAGGGGGAGACGCGCTCTGGTGGCGGTCTCGTTCAGGATCCGATAATAACTTTTTAATATATTGCACACTCATTCCACTTATTCCTAGTGTGCCACTGGTTACGGTGCCTAGGGTTGCCGACCCCTGGTCTACGGTCTCACAGTCTACGCTCTCACGGTCTACGGTCTACGGTCTCACAGTCTACGGTCTCACAGTCTACGGTCTCACAATCTACGCTCTCACAGTCTACGGTCTCACGGTCAACGGTCTCACAGTCTACGGTCTCACGGTCTACGCTCTCACGGTCTACGGTCTCACGGTCTACGCTCTCACGGTCTACGCTCTCACGGTCTACGCTCTCACGGTCTACGCTCTCACGGTCTACGCTCTCACAGTCTACGGTCTACGGTCTCACAGTCTACGGTCTCACAGTCTACGGTCTCACAGTCTACGCTCTCACGGTCTACGGTCTCACGGTCTACGGTCTCACAGTCTACGCTCTCACGGTCTAAGCTCTCACGGTCTAAGCTCTCACGGTCTACGGTCTATGGTCTACGGTCTCACAGTCTACGGTCTCACAGTCTACGGTCTCACGGTCTACGCTCTCACGGTCTACGGTCTATGGTCTACGGTCTTACAGTCTACGGTCTCAAAGTCTACGCTCTCACAGTCTACGGTCTCACGGTCTACGGTCTCACGGTCTACGGTCTCACAGTCTACGGTCTCACAGTCTACGGTCTCACAGTCTACGGTCTCAAGGTCTACGCTCTCACAGTCTACGGTCTCACGGTCTACGCTCTCACGGTCTACGGTCTCACGGTCTACGGTCTCACGGTCTAAGGTCTCACAGTCTACGGTCTCACAGTCTACGGTCTCACAGTCTACGGTCTCAAGGTCTACGGTCTCACGGTCTACGGTCTCACGGTCTACACTCTCACGGTCTATGCTCTCACGGTCTACGCTCTCACGGTCTATGCTCTCACGGTCTACGGTCTCACAGTCTACGCTCTCACATTCTACGGTCTAACGGTCTACAGTCTCACGGTCTACGGTCTACGGTCTCACGGTCTACGGTCTCACGGTCTACGCTCTCACGGTCTACGCTCTCACGGTCTACGGTCTCACGGTCTACGGTCTCACGGTCTACGGTCTCTTGGTCTACGCTCTCACAGTCTACGCTCTCACAGTCTACGGTCTCACGGTCTATGGTCTCACGGTCTACGGTCTCACGGTCTACGGTCTCACGGTCTACGGTCTCACAGTCTACGGTTTCACAGTGTACGGTCTCACGGTCTACGGTCTACGGTCTCACAGTCTACGGTCTACGGTCTCACGGTCTACGCTCTCACAGTCTAGGGTCTCACAGTCTACGCTCTCACAGTCTACGCTCTCACAGTCTACGCTCTCACAGTCTACGCTCTCACAGTCTACGGTCTACGCTCTCACAGTCTACAGTCTCATGGTCTACGCCCTCACAGTCTACGGTCTCACAGTCTACGCTCTCACAGTCTACGGTCTCACAGTCTACGGTCTACGCTCTCACAGTCTACGGTCTCACAGTCTACGCTCTCACAGTCTACGCTCTCACTGTCTACGGTCTCAAAGTCTATGGTCTCACGGTCTACGCTCTCACAGTCTACGCTCCTACCTTGCAGTTGGATGAGAGACAGAGCAGTGAGACAGGCGAGTAGCAGCTGAGAGGACGACATGCTGAGAGACAGACAGGAACTGAAGCGCCACCTGCAGCCTGCAGACAATACTCAGGGTCACAATGCTCCACAGAGTGACTACCTGCAGACAATACTCAGGGTCTCAATGCTCCACAGAGTGACTACCTGCAGACAATACTCAGGGTCACAATGCTCCACAGAGTGACTACCTGCAGACAGCACCCAGGGTCACAATGCTCCACAGAGTGACTACCTGCAGACAATACTCAGGGTCTCCATGCTCCACTGAGTGACTACCTGCAGACAATACTCAGGCAGGGCGGACTGGGGGGGAAAAGTGGCCCAGGGATTAATTGAGAGATAGCCCAACGTAATGCGCGGCATGAATCGGCCAGCCGGCGACAAAAGTATGTTACTTAACAAAAAACCCTATGCATTTAATGTTATTTTGGACAATTATTCATATAGTAATCACATTACCTGAGCCCTTGAGTTGCCTAGAGCAAAATAGTTACAGCATATATTTAGTGATTTGAATGTTAACAGATCATTGATGCAATAACATTTTGACCCAATTTGCCTGACATTACATTTCATTTTAGCTGACGCTTTTATCCAAAGCGACTTACAATTACCAATTACAGGGACATTCTCCCTGGAGTAACTAAGGACTAAGTGCCTTATTCAAGGGCACACTAGTGGTGGCGTTCCTGGCCGGATTTGAACTCACAACCTTCCGATCTTCAGCCCACCTCACAATCCATTAGACCACCACTATCCCTGACTTGACACATGGAATAAAACATGGGCGTAGGAAGCATCCTCAATGTGGGTGAGACAATTTAACAGGGGATGTGGGCAGGTGGTGGACCTCACCTCATCTAGGGGGGTCCGGGGGCCAGCTCCCCCGGTAAGATTTTTTTTTAAATGTTGAAGTTATCCCCCTGGGCTGGGCTGGGCTGGGCCGGAACACTTACAAATGTGGGCCGGTAGGATTTTTTAAAAACTTTTTTTGTTGTTGTTGGCCCTCCGGCCCACCCACAACACCGGCCCACCGGGGAAACTCCAGGTATTCCCAATGGCCAGTCCGCCCCTGACTCAGGATCACAATGTTCCACAGAGTGACAACCTGCAGACAGCATCCAGGGTCACAATGCTCCACTGAGTGACTACCTGCAGACAGCATCCAGGGTCACAATGCTCCACTGAGTGACTACCTGCAGACAGCATCCAGGGTCACAATGCTCCACTGAGTGACTACCTGCAGACAGCACTAAGGGTAATAATGTGACCTTTCTTTTACTTTACTAATTGTATTTTTAAATTGTATTTATTCATATTCTTATCTTACTTCACGTTATTTCCATATTAATGAATTAAGTCTTTTAATTTGCTTTGTTGCCTCCTTTGTTCCGACCCGGACCCAGTTTACAGACACACCGTTGTCATGGCTTCTCTTTGGCATCAACATGCTAACGAGGCTAACAACAGCCAAACCTGAAGCTAACTGGCGCTAACTGGGAGCTACCTGAGCTAACTGGCGCTAACTAAAGCTACCTCAAGCTAACTGACACTAACTGACGCTACCTAAATCTACCTAAAGCTACCTGACGCTAACGGAAGCTACCTGGCGCTAACTAAAGCTACCTGGAGCTAACTGACGCTACCTGGAGCTAACTGACGCTACCTGAAGCTAACTGAGACTAACTGACGCTACCTGAATCTACCGGAAGCTACCTGGCGCTAACTAAAGCTACCTGGCGCTAACTGACGCTACCTGACTCTACCTAAAGCTACCTGACGCTAACAGAAGCTACCTGGCGCTAACTTGGAGCTACCTGAGCTAACTGACGCTAACTGAAGCTACCTGAAGTGAACTTACACTAACTGACGCAACCTGAAGCTAACTGACGCTAACTGACTCTACCTGAAGCTACCTGAAGCTAACTGACCTAACTGAAGCTATCTGACTCTATATGACTCTGAAGCTAACAGTTAGCTGCTGTGTGTCGACAGCAGCCCCCCCCGCAGAGACAGCAGTTGATCAGTGAGTCTGTTGATCTGTTTTTAAACCATAACACTGCATTAAACCACCGGGGTACAGAGCACCAGATGTTTATATCAGATTCAGGAAACACCTGGAGCTCAGGTAAAGGTATTACAGATATCAGCTGACCCCCAGCAGTGAGAGCCGGTCAGGGTTAAGTGTGTAAAGGTGTGTGTAGCTGTGTGTAGCTGTGTAAAGGTGTGTGTAGCTGTGTAAAGGTGTGTGTAGCTGTGTGAAGGTGTGTGTAGCTGTGTGAAGGTGTGTGTAGCTGTGTGTAGGTGTGTGAAGGTGTGTGTAGCTGTGTGTAGGTGTGTGTAGCTGTGTGAAGGTGTGTGTAGCTGTGTGTAGGTGTGTGAAGGTGTGTGTAGCTGTGTGTAGCTGTGTGAAGGTGTGTGTAGCTGTGTAAAGGTGTGTGTAGCTGTGTGAAGGTGTGTGTAGCTGTGTGAAGGTGTGTGTAGCTGTGTAAAGGTGTGTGTAGCTGTGTAAAGGTGTGTGTAGCTGTGTGAAGGTGTGTGTAGCTGTGTGTAGCTGTGTGAAGGTGTGTGTAGCTGTGTGAAGGTGTGTGTAGCTGTGTAAAGGTGTGTGTAGCTGTGTAAAGGTGTGTGTAGCTGTGTGAAGGTGTGTGTAGCTGTGTGTAGGTGTGTGAAGGTGTGTGTAGCTGTGTGTAGCTGTGTGAAGGTGTGTGTAGCTGTGTAAAGGTGTGTGTAGCTGTGTGAAGGTGTGTGTAGCTGTGTGTAGGTGTGTGTAGCTGTGTGTAGGTGTGTGTAGCTGTGTAAAGGTGTGTGTAGCAGTGTGAAGGTGTGTGTAGCTGTGTGTAGGTGTGTGTAGCTGTGTGAAGGTGTGTGTAGCTGTGTGTAGGTGTGTGTAGCTGTGTAAAGGTGTGTGTAGCTGTGTGAAGGTGTGTGTAGCTGTGTGTAGGTGTGTGTAGCTGTGTGTAGGTGTGTGTAGCTGTGTAAAGGTGTGTGTAGCTGTGTGAAGGTGTGTGTAGCTGTGTAAAGGTGTGTGAAGGTGTGTGTAGCTGTGTGAAGGTGTGTGTAGCTGTGTGTAGCTGTGTAAAGGTGTGTGTAGCTGTGTGTAGGTGTGTGTAGCTGTGTGTAGGTGTGTGTAGCTGTGTAAAGGTGTGTGTAGCTGTGTAAAGGTGTGTGTAGCTGTGTGTAGCTGTGTGTAGCTGTGTGTAGCTGTGTGTAGGTGTGTGTAGCTGTGTAAAGGTGTGTGTAGCTGTGTAAAGGTGTGTGTAGCTGTGTGAAGGTGTGTGTAGCTGTGTGAAGGTGTGTGTAGCTGTGTAAAGGTGTGTGTAGCTGTGTGAAGGTGTGTGTAGCTGTGTGAAGGTGTGTGTAGCTGTGTGAAGGTGTGTGTAGCTGTGTGAAGGTGTGTGTAGCTGTGTAAAGGTGTGTGTAGCTGTGTGAAGGTGTGTGTAGCTGTGTGAAGGTGTGTGTAGCTGTGTAAAGGTGTGTGAAGCTGTGTGTAGGTGTGTGTTGACGTTCTGTTAGAGCTCCCCTCTCCGGACCGGCCTCTTCTTAAAGGGTCATATCCTCTCATCCTGTTACCTGGATCAGATTATCTTTTTAATCTGCTGGAGCCGAGCCTCTATCTGTCCGGAGAGACATGTTTCATTAGACATGGTGCATTGTTGAAGGAGCTCAGGTCAGAAGAGTTTCATTGTCAATTCTACTCTGAAGCTGCTGAGCATCTGAGGATAAATCCTTTGAATCTGAATTTTGAATTTGAATAAATACAAACTAAATCTCTCCCCCCCCCCAGGTGCGTTGGGGGGGGGGGGGGCAGTTAGGTCAGCTAACTGACCTAACTGAAGCTATCTCTGAAGCTAACAGTTAGCTGCTGTGTGTCGACAGCAGCCCCCCCCGCAGAGACAGCAGTTGATCAGTGAGTCTGTTGATCTGTTTTTAAACCATAACACTGCATTAAACCACCGGGGTACAGAGCACCAGATGTTTATATCAGATTCAGGAAACACCTGGAGCTCAGGTAAAGGTATTACAGATATCAGCTGACCCCCCAGCAGTGAGAGGCGTTCAGGGTCAAGCATTTTGCAGTTTTTTGAGATTCAGCCCTTTCTCACCTTAAAGAAAGCAGGTCAGTGAAGGCATCATCAGATCTCCTCAGCAACAGGCAGCAGCATAAAGAGTCGACTGGGTGATTCAGCTAAAGACCAGGATCTGTTCCCTGCAGGTTCACCATGACCAGCAAACCTGCAGCATGTCAGACTGTGGAGCCGCTGTAGACCCTGGTGCTGGTCCTCCTCCTACTGGTCCTGGTTTTGGTCCTCCTACTGGTCCTGCTACTGTTCCTGGTCCTGCTACTGTTCCTGGTCCTGCTACTGGTCCTGGTCCTGGTCCTGGTCCTGGTCCTGGTGCTGCTGGTAAATGTCTGTGATGGTCTGTGTGTAGCTGTGTGTAGGTGTGTGTAGCTGTGTGTGTAGCTGTGTGTAGCTGTGTGTAGCTGTGTCTAGGTGTGTGTAGCTGTGTCTAGGTGTGTGTAGCTGTGTGTAGCTGTGTGTAGCTGTGTGTAGCTGTGTAAAGGTGTGTGTAGCTGTGTGAAGGTGTGTGTAGCTGTGTCTAGGTGTGTGTAGCTGTGTGTAGCTGTGTGAAGGTGTGTGTATCTGTGTAAAGGTGTGTGTAGCTGTGTGTAGCTGTGTGTAGGTGTGTGTAGCTGTGTGTAGCTGTGTGTGTAGCTGTGTGTGTAGCTGTGTGTGTAGCTGTGTAAAGGTGTGTGTAGCTGTGTGTAGGTGTGTGTAGCTGTGTGTAGCTGTGTGTAGCTGTGTGTAGCTGTGTGTAGGTGTGTGTAGGTGTGTGTAGCTGTGTGTAGCTGTGTGTAGCTGTGTGTGTAGGTCTGTGTAGCTGTGTGTGTAGCTGTGTGTGTAGCTGTGTGTAGCTGTGTGTAGCTGTGTGTAGCTGTGTGTGTAGCTGTGTGTAGCTGTGTGTAGCTGTGTGTAGCTGTGTAAAGGTGTGTGTAGCTGTGTGAAGGTGTGTGTAGCTGTGTGAAGGTGTGTGTAGCTTTGTGTAGCTGTGTGAAGGTGTGTGTAGCTGTGTGTAGGTGTGTGTAGCTGTGTGTAGGTGTGTGTAGCTGTGTGAAGGTGTGTGTAGCTGTGTGTAGGTGTGTGTAGCTGTGTGTAGCTGTGTGTAGCTGTGTGTAGCTGTGTGTAGCTGTGTAAAGGTGTGTGTAGCTGTGTGAAGGTGTGTGTAGCTGTGTGAAGGTGTGTGTAGCTTTGTGTAGCTGTGTGAAGGTGTGTGTAGCTGTGTGAAGGTGTGTGTAGCTGTGTGAAGGTGTGTGTAGCTGTGTAAAGGTGTGTGTAGCTGTGTGTAGCTGTGTGAAGGTGTGTGTAGCTGTGTGAAGGTGTGTGTTGACGTTCTGTTAGAGCTCCCCTGTCCGGACCGGCCTCTTCTTAAAGGGTCATATCCTCTCATCCTGTTACCTGGATCAGATTATCTTTTTAATCTGCTGGAGCTTCTATCTGTCCGGAGAGACATGTTTCATTAGACATGGTGCATTGTTGAAGGAGCTCAGGTCAGAAGAGTTTCATTGTCAATTCTATTCTGAAGCTGCTGAGCATCTGAGGATAAATCTTTTGAATCTGAATTTTGAATTTGAATAAATAAAAACTAAATCTCTCCCCCCCCCCCCCCCCCCCAGGTGCGTGGCGCCCCCCTCTGGCAGAGAAGGCCATCTCAGAGGCGTCCCCCCCCCTCAGGTACAGAGAGCGACCCCCACTGGCAGAAAAGGCCCTCTCAGAGGCGTTCCCCCCCCTCAGGTACAGAGACGCCTCCCTTCTCATCTGGCAGCAGCAGCAGCAGCAAGAGGCTCCGCCCACAAACTACCTGAGCCGCAGCCATTCCACCTGCTACAGCCGCTACGGGAACCAATCAGTGGTGGTCAGAGACCGGAGGCACCTGAAGGAGGAGGGGTCCAAGATCTGCAGCCTGATGTAGAGCCTGAACACACCACGGAGCCTGGAGGAGGAGGGGTCTAAGATCTGCAGTCTGATGTAGAGCCTGAACGCACCACGGAGCCTGGAGGAGGAGGGGTCTAAGATCTGCAGTCTGATGTAGAGCCTGAACGCACCACGGAGCCTGGAGGAGGAGGGGTCTAAGATCTGCAGTCTGATGTAGAGCCTGAACGCACCACGGAGCCTGGAGGAGGAGGGGTCTAAGATCTGCAGTCTGATGTAGAGCCTGAACACACCACGGAGCCTGGAGGAGGAGGGGTCTAAGATCTGCAGCCTGATGTAGAGCCTGAACACACCACGGAGCCTGGAGGAGGAGGGGTCTAAGATTTGCAGCCTGATGTAGAGCCTGAACGCACCACGGAGCCTGGAGGAGGAGGGGTCTAAGATCTGCAGTCTGATGTAGAGCCTGAACGCACCACGGATCCTGAAGGAGGAGGGGTCTAAGATCTGCAGTCTGATGTAGAGCCTGAACACACCACGGAGCCTGGAGGAGGAGGGGTCTAAGATCTGCAGCCTGATGTAGAGCCTGAACACACCACGGAGCCTGGAGGAGGAGGGGTCTAAGATCTGCAGCCTGATGTAGAGCCTGAACGCACCACAGACTGAGCCTGAACGCACCACTGACTGAGCCTGAACGCACCACAGACTGAGCCTGAACGCACCACAGACTGAGCCTGAACGCACCACAGACTGAGCCTGAACGCACCACTGACTGAGCCTGAACGCACCACTGACTGAGCCTGAACGCACCACAGACTGAGCCTGAACGCACCACAGACTGATCCTGAACGCACCACAGACTGAGCCTGAACGCACCACTGACTGAGCCTGAACGCACCACTGACTGAGCCTGAACGCACCACTGACTGAGCCTGAACGCACCACTGACTGAGCCTGAACGCGTCGGGGGGTTCCGACTCACGGACTGACGGACAACTTCTCACTTCAAAACATAGACTTCACTTGGGCGGGCCGCCCAAAGTATATGTTTGTACCAATCCGCGAACATGACTAGTGGACAACGATCCCTCGCTCCACGCCTCCTGTTCGCTCTGCCATCGCGTGAAGGGCTACCAAGCGACCACCAGAAGACAAACAGAGGAGTCACATGCTGCTGCACATCAGTCATGGGCAAATGTGGCGCACTTCTGCGCTGTAACCCCGCTGCGAGGCTGCGGCGAACTAATGCCCCCCCCCCTTTGACACCAACGTGGTTCCAGGGCCGGTTCGGAGCAAGAGCCTGATAAGCACCGGTGACGTCATGACGCAGCAGCAGTCGGTTGCGTAAAGCAGTAGAAACACTTTCGCAAGCAAAGAAGAAGAAGGAAAACTGAAGCCCTTAAAGTCAAAAGTTTATAATATTTACCTGTAAATAATAATAAAAACCCTTGATTTATAACTTAACATCTCTGTCTCCTCTTGATCTGAGTATACTATAAAGAACAGCCAGTTCATTGAAGCATTATACAGTTCTGTTTTGTATGAGTGTTGAGAGCTGTATCCATACATCTCTTCATCTTGCCCTCAAAGGGCACCAGATCGATGCTTTAACTTCAATTTAAAGAAAACTAGAGGAGGTGAGGTCCCCCCACAGTAAACAGGTTCATATGGATAGGACACTAGATACGTTCGCACACTCATTATATATAATGATAATATACAGTGGGGCAAAAAAGTATTTAGGAATTGTGCAAGTTCTCCCACTTAAAAAGATGAGAGGCCTGTAATGTTCATCCTAGGTATACCTCAACTATGAGAGACAGAATGAGAAAAACAAATCCAGAAAATCACATTGTCTGATTTTTAAAGACTTTATTTGCAAATGATGGAAAATAAGTATTTGGTCAAAAACAAAAGTTCATCTCAATACTTTGTTATATTCCCTTTGTTGGCAATGACCAGTGTTGGGACTACCACTTTACACAGTAACGCGTTACTGTAACGCAACTACTTTTTGCGGTAACTAATAGCGTTACTAGTTACCTATTCCCATTAAGTAACGCCGTTATAGTTACTGTGATTTAAAGTGGTGCGTTACTGCGTTACATTATGTGATGGGGCTGAACAGAATCTCTCTGCGGATGTAACTTACAGGTGAATACAGGATGTCCTCTCACAGCACCATGGAAAAGAGAAAGTAACCAGAGAGGAGTGATGATTGGTTAACGCGGGGTAACATTTCAGGGTAAGCCAATCAGAGACAGAGTTGGGCGGGTCTTGCCTTATGGGGAACACACACACACACACACACACACACACACACACACACACACACACACACACACACACACACACACACACACACACACACACACACACACACACACACACACACACACACACACACACACACACACACACACACACACACACACACACACACACACACAGTGTGAAGGTGTGTGTAGCTGTGTAAAGGTGTGTGTAGCTGTGTAAAGGTGTGTGTAGCTGTGTGAAGGTGTGTGTAGCTGTGTGAAGGTGTGTGTAGCTGTGTGTAGCTGTGTGTAGCTGTGTGTAGCTGTGTGAAGGTGTGTGTAGCTGTGTGAAGGTGTGTGTAGCTGTGTGAAGGTGTGTGTAGCTGTGTGTAGCTGTGTGAAGGTGTGTGTAGCTGTGTGTAGCTGTGTGTAGCTGTGTGAAGGTGTGTGTAGCTGTGTGTAGCTGTGTGTAGCTGTGTGAAGGTGTGTGTAGCTGTGTGAAGGTGTGTGTAGCTGTGTGTAGCTGTGTGTAGCTGTGTAAAGGTGTGTGTTGACGTTCTGTTAGAGCTCCCCTCTCCGGACCGGCCTCTTCTTAAAGGGTCATATCCTCTCATCCTGTTACCTGGATCAGATTATCTTTTTAATCTGCTGGAGCCGAGCCTCTATCTGTCCGGAGAGAGAGAGAGAGAGAGAGAGAGAGAGAGAGAGATCTCCTAATCCACATCTTGATGCACCAATCTGGTCTCTTAAACATAAGATCTCTAGCATCTAAAGCAATACTGGTAAATGATTTAATATCAGATTATAATATTGATATATGCTGTCTCACTGAAACTTGGTTGAGACATGAAGAATATGTCAGCATAAATGAGGCCACTCCACCCAGCCATATCAATACTCATATTGCCCGAGGCACGGGCCGAGGAGGTGGAGTTGAAGCAATCTTTGACTCAAGTTTACTAATCAATACTCAACAAAAATTAAATGATACCTCCTTTGAAAGCCTCATTTTCAGTCTTACGCATCCGACCTGGAAAACTTTGCAGCCAATCCTCTTTGTTACAGTGTACCGTGCACCAGGTCCTTATTCAGAATTCTTATCAGGATTCTCTGAGTTTTTATCAGCTTTGATTCTTAAAACAGATAAAGTAATTATCGTAGGTGACTTTAATATTCATGTTGACGATGATACAAATAGCCTTACTGTTGCATTTAACTCTATATTTGTTAGGGTTGAGTGAAGCAGGCTGGACCCAAATGCACAAAACTAGGGCCACCAGGGTGGGTGGAGGGGGTCTGGAGGACGGGTTTGGACTGACAACCCAGGAGCACAGTGGAGGCCCCGGAAGGGATCTCGGGCGGACGGCCCGGGGGCAAGGCAGAGTTCACAAAGGGGCGAAGGCCACAGCGGGCAATCTCAGGGGGCCGGGCATGAGGGCGAAGGCAGCGGTTGGAAGAGTCAGGGGGCTGGGCTCGAGGACGGGCAGGAGCTGGTGGAACCCCTGGCGGCTCAGACGTAGACGACACCCTGGACGGAACCTGGGCTGGTGTTAGTGGAACCCACGACGGAGCAAGGGCTGATGTCGATGGGACCCGAAACAGGACAGGACACAGCGTTGGTAGGAAATCCGGCAGAGCAGGCATCGGCGGGACCCCCAATGGGACAGGACATGGAGTTGGCAGGACCCTCGGCAGAAGAGTAGTTGGCGGGGCCTCCAACGGCACAGGACACAGGGTTGGCAGGACCCCCAGCAGAAGAGCAGTCGGCGGGACCCCCAACGGCACAGGACACAGGGTTGGCAGGACCCCCGGCAGAAGAGCAGTCGGCGGTACCCCCAACGGGACAGGACACAGGGTTGGCAGGACCCTCGGCAGAAGAATAGTCGGCGGGGCCTCCAACGGCACAGGACACAGGGTTGGCAGGACCCCCGGCAGAAGAGCAGTCGGCGGGACCCCCAACGGGACAGGACACAGGGTTGGCAGGACCCCCGGCAGAAGAGTAGTCGGCTTGACAGATGAGATACGAGCTGTATCGTCTGTAAGCCGCTTCCTCCCTCCCTGGAGCGAGCCAGCCACAGCCGGTCGTCCAGGTAAAATAACACTCATCCCCAGTTCTGAGTAGCCGCTCCAACCGGCTCCACCCACTTTGAAAAGTGGGTGGAGCCAGGAATGAGAAACGCCGGAATTTGCTGTGTTTCGGGATGATGGTTATGTGGAGGAATGCATCCTTCAGGATTATGGATGTGAACCTCCCTGGTGAACACTCCAGCACCTGTTTGATCGTCAGCATGGGAAAAGGCCATTCCTTTGTTGGACACTGACAGATCGAGGAGGGGTCTCATTCCCCCCGCCCTGTCTCCTTTGGGACCAGAAAATAGCGGGAGTAAAACCCCCTGATTTTCTATAAAAGCTAAGCGTTTATTGTTGGACACCTTTAGTTGAGTTTAAGCACTGTAGTAAGTTTAATTTGAAAGAGCCATGGAAGAACTGACCGAAAGGAGCCACAAGAGGGAGCCAAAGGCCAAAGAGGAGAGGCTCCACAGGCTAAGTGGATTAAGGAGAGCGAAGGTGGGCCAGCTCACCAAGAAGGTTAATGAGCTGAAACGTCTTAAAGAAAATGATAGCAATGTGGATAAAGTGGAAGAAGACATTCTGAATGACTTTGCTAAATGATATGGAGAGCTTAATGACATTAACAAGGAGTACGTAACTCTCTTACCTGAAGAGGAGGCGCCTGAAGACCAGACACACTGGTTTAATCCCAAGTCAGCAAACATTGAACAGTTTGTACGCATAACTGAACAATGGATTAAAGGCACAAAAGAGGAGCGTGAAGAGACTGCTCGTCTGAAGTAGATGATATCAGGCCTGAAGACAGCGCCTCCAGAGCCAGTAGCCATACAGTGGCTTCCTCTACCGTTTCTTCTGCTCGCAGCAGGGCGGAGGCTGAAAAGGCAGCACTGCTAGCTCCAGCAGCATCCTTAAAGAAGAAGCCTCTCTAATACAGCAGCAAGCAAAGCAGCTCCAGCAGCTCAAAGCTCAAAGAGAACAATTAGAGTTGGAGGCAGCTGTAGCTGAATGTGATGCAAAGCTAAAGGTGCTTGACGGGTATGAAGACCAGCAGGATGGTACGAGCAGCTCCCTCAAACGCAGCCGACGTCAAGTCAGAGACATCTGGCACCGGATCCAGAACTTCTTCAGAACCAGCTGAATATGGTGAGAAGCTTTCCTCAGCACACCTGCTCAAAGGAACGGTCAAACCACGCCCAACAGAGTCAACTGAAGGGTCTCTCTCACTAACTGAAGGGTCTCTCTCATTAACTGAAGGGTCTCTCTCATTAACTGAAGGGTCTCTCTCACTAACTGAAGGGTCTCTCACTAACTGAAGGGTCTCTCTCACTAACTGAAGGGTCTCTCACTAACTGAAGGGTCTCTCACTAACTGAAGGGTCTCTCTCACTAACTGAAGGGTCTCTCACTAACTGAAGGGTCTCTCTCATTAACTGAAGGGTCTCTCTCATTAACTGAAGGGTCTCTCTCATTAACTGAAGGGTCTCTCTCACTAACTGAAGGGTCTCTCACTAACTGAAGGGTCTCTCTCATTAACTGAAGGGTCTCTCACTAACTGAAGGGTCTCTCTCATTAACTGAAGGGTTTCTCTCACTAACTGAAGGGTCTCTCTCATTAACTGAAGGGTCTCTCTCATTAACTGAAGGGTCTCTCTCATTAACTGAAGGGTCTCTCTCACTAACTGAAGGGTTTCTCTCATTAACTGAAGGGTCTCTCTCATTAACTGAAGGGTCTCTCTCATTAACTGAAGGGTTTCTCTCACTAACTGAAGGGTCTCTCTCATTAACTGAAGGGTCTCTCTCATTAACTGAAGGGTCTCTCTCACTAACTGAAGGGTCTCTCTCATTAACTGAAGGGTCTCTCTCATTAACTGAAGGGTCTCTCTCACTAACTGAAGGGTCTCTCTCATTAACTGAAGGGTCTCTCATTAACTGAAGGGTCTCTCTCATTAACTGAAGGGTCTCTCATTAACTGAAGGGTCTCTCTCATTAACTGAAGGGTCTCTCATTAACTGAAGGGTCTCTCTCATTAACTGAAGGGTCTCTCTCACTAACTGAAGGGTCTCTCTCACTAACTGAAGGGTTTCTCTCATTAACTGAAGGGTCTCTCTCATTAACTGAAGGGTCTCTCATTAACTGAAGGGTCTCTCTCATTAACTGAAGGGTCTCTCATTAACTGAAGGGTCTCTCTCATTAACTGAAGGGTCTCTCATTAACTGAAGGGTCTCTCTCATTAACTGAAGGGTCTCTATCACTAACTGAAGGGTCTCTATCATTAACTGAAGGGTCTCATTAACTGAAGGGTCTCTCTCATTAACTGAAGGGTCTCTCTCATTAACTGAAGGGTTTCTCTCACTAACTGAAGGGTCTCTCTCATTAACTGAAGGGTCTCTCTCACTAACTGAAGGGTCTCTCTCACTAACTGAAGGGTCTCTCTCATTAACTGAAGGGTCTCTCTCACTAACTGAAGGGTCTCTCTCACTAACTGAAGGGTCTCTCTCACTAACTGAAGGGTTTCTATCACTAACTGAAGGGTCTCTCTCACTAACTGAAGGGTCTCTCTCACTAACTGAAGGGTCTCTCTCACTAACTGAAGGGTTTCTATCACTAACTGAAGGGTTTCTCTCATTAACTGAAGGGTCTCTCTCATTAACTGAAGGGTCTCTCTCACTAACTGAAGGGTCTCTCTCACTAACTGAAGGGTCTCTCTCATTAACTGAAGGGTCTCTCTCATTAACTGAAGGGTCTCTCTCATTAACTGAAGGGTCTCTCTCACTAACTGAAGGGTTTCTATCACTAACTGAAGGGTTTCTCTCATTAACTGAAGGGTCTCTCTCATTAACTGAAGGGTCTCTCTCATTAACTGAAGGGTCTCTCTCACTAACTGAAGGGTTTCTCTCACTAACTGAAGGGTCTCTCTCATTAACTGAAGGGTCTCTCTCATTAACTGAAGGGTCTCTATCACTAACTGAAGGGTCTCTCTCATTAACTGAAGGGTCTCTCTCATTAACTGAAGGGTCTCTATCACTAACTGAAGGGTTTCTCTCATTAACTGAAGGGTCTCTCTCATTAACTGAAGGGTCTCTATCACTAACTGAAGGGTCTCTCTCACTAACTGGGGGGTTTCTCTCATTAACTGAAGGGTCTCTCATTAACTGAAGGGTCTCTCTCATTAACTGAAGGGTCTCTATCACTAACTGAAGGGTCTCTCTCATTAACTGAAGGGTCTCTCTCATTAACTGAAGGGTCTCTCATTAACTGAAGGGTCTCTCTCATTAACTGAAGGGTCTCTATCACTAACTGAAGGGTCTCTATCATTAACTGAAGGGTCTCATTAACTGAAGGGTCTCTCTCATTAACTGAAGGGTCTCTCTCATTAACTGAAGGGTCTCTCTCATTAACTGAAGGGTCTCTATCACTAACTGAAGGGTCTCTATCATTAACTGAAGGGTCTCATTAACTGAAGGGTCTCTCTCATTAACTGAAGGGTCTCTCTCACTAACTGAAGGGTTTCTATCACTAACTGAAGGGTCTCTCTCATTAACTGAAGGGTCTCTCTCATTAACTGGGGGTCTCTCTCATTAACTGAAGGGTCTCTCTCACTAACTGAAGGGTCTCTCTCACTAACTGAAGGGTCTCTCTCACTAACTGAAGGGTCTCTCTCACTAACTGAAGGGTTTCTATCACTAACTGAAGGGTCTCTCTCATTAACTGGGGGTCTCTCTCATTAACTGAAGGGTCTCTCTCACTAACTGAAGGGTCTCTCTCACTAACTGAAGGGTTTCTCTCATTAACTGAAGGGTCTCTCTCACTAACTGAAGGGTCTCTCTCACTAACTGAAGGGTTTCTCTCATTAACTGAAGGGTCTCTCTCACTAACTGAAGGGTTTCTCTCATTAACTGAAGGGTCTCTCTCACTAACTGAAGGGTCTCTCTCACTAACTGAAGGGTCTCTCTCATTAACTGAAGGGTCTCTCTCACTAACTGAAGGGTCTCTCTCATTAACTGAAGGGTCTCTCTCACTAACTGAAGGGTCTCTCTCATTAACTGAAGGGTCTCTCTCATTAACTGAAGGGTCTCTCTCACTAACTGAAGGGTCTCTCTCATTAACTGAAGGGTCTCTCTCACTAACTGAAGGGTCTCTCTCACTAACTGAAGGGTTTCTCTCATTAACTGAAGGGTCTCTCTCACTAACTGAAGGGTTTCTCTCATTAACTGAAGGGTCTCTCTCACTAACTGAAGGGTCTCTCTCATTAACTGAAGGGTCTCTCTCATTAACTGAAGGGTCTCTCTCACTAACTGAAGGGTCTCTCTCACTAACTGAAGGGTTTCTATCACTAACTGAAGGGTCTCTCTCACTAACTGAAGGGTCTCTCTCATTAACTGAAGGGTCTCTCTCACTAACTGAAGGGTCTCTCTCACTAACTGAAGGGTCTCTCTCACTAACTGAAGGGTTTCTATCACTAACTGAAGGGTCTCTCTCACTAACTGAAGGGTTTCTATCACTAACTGAAGGGTCTCTCTCATTAACTGGGGGTCTCTCTCATTAACTGAAGGGTCTCTCTCACTAACTGAAGGGTCTCTCTCACTAACTGAAGGGTCTCTCTCACTAACTGGGGGTCTCTCTCATTAACTGAAGGGTTTCTCTCATTAACTGAAGGGTCTCTCTCACTAACTGAAGGGTTTCTCTCATTAACTGAAGGGTCTCTCTCACTAACTGAAGGGTTTCTCTCATTAACTGAAGGGTCTCTCTCACTAACTGAAGGGTCTCTCTCACTAACTGAAGGGTCTCTCTCACTAACTGAAGGGTCTCTCTCACTAACTGAAGGGTTTCTATCACTAACTGAAGGGTCTCTCTCATTAACTGAAGGGTCTCTCTCACTAACTGAAGGGTCTCTCTCACTAACTGAAGGGTTTCTATCACTAACTGAAGGGTCTCTCTCACTAACTGAAGGGTCTCTATCACTAACTGAAGGGTCTCTCTCACTAACTGAAGGGTTTCTATCACTAACTGAAGGGTCTCTCTCATTAACTGGGGGTCTCTCTCATTAACTGAAGGGTCTCTCTCATTAACTGAAGGGTCTCTCTCACTAACTGAAGGGTTTCTCTCACTAACTGAAGGGTTTCTCTCACTAACTGAAGGGTCTCTCTCATTAACTGAAGGGTCTCTCTCATTAACTGAAGGGTCTCTATCACTAACTGAAGGGTCTCTATCATTAACTGAAGGGTCTCTCTCATTAACTGAAGGGTCTCTATCACTAACTGAAGGGTCTCTATCATTAACTGAAGGGTCTCTCATTAACTGAAGGGTCTCTCTCATTAACTGAAGGGTCTCTCTCATTAACTGAAGGGTCTCTCTCATTAACTGAAGGGTCTCTCATTAACTGAAGGGTCTCTCATTAACTGAAGGGTCTCTCTCATTAACTGAAGGGTCTCTCATTAACTGAAGGGTCTCTCATTAACTGAAGGGTTTCTCTCATTAACTGAAGGGTCTCTCTCACTAACTGAAGGGTCTCTCTCATTAACTGAAGGGTCTCTCTCACTAACTGAAGGGTCTCTCTCACTAACTGAAGGGTTTCTATCACTAACTGAAGGGTCTCTCTCATTAACTGAAGGGTCTCTCTCATTAACTGAAGGGTCTCTATCACTAACTGAAGGGTCTCTATCATTAACTGAAGGGTCTCTCTCATTAACTGAAGGGTCTCTCATTAACTGAAGGGTCTCTCTCATTAACTGAAGGGTCTCTCTCATTAACTGAAGGGTCTCTCTCATTAACTGAAGGGTCTCTCTCATTAACTGAAGGGTCTCTCTCACTAACTGAAGGGTCTCTATCACTAACTGAAGGGTCTCTCATTAACTGAAGGGTCTCTCTCATTAACTGAAGGGTCTCTCTCATTAACTGAAGGGTCTCTCATTAACTGAAGGGTCTCTCTCATTAACTGAAGGGTCTCTATCACTAACTGAAGGGTCTCTCTCATTAACTGAAGGGTCTCTCATTAACTGAAGGGTCTCTCTCATTAACTGAAGGGTCTCTATCACTAACTGAAGGGTCTCTCTCATTAACTGAAGGGTCTCTCTCACTAACTGAAGGGTCTCTATCACTAACTGAAGGGTCTCTCATTAACTGAAGGGTCTCTATCATTAACTGAAGGGTCTCTCTCACTAACTGAAGGGTCTCTCTCACTAACTGAAGGGTTTCTCTCATTAACTGAAGGGTCTCTCTCATTAACTGAAGGGTCTCTCTCACTAACTGAAGGGTCTCTCTCACTAACTGAAGGGTCTCTCTCATTAACTGAAGGGTCTCTCTCATTAACTGAAGGGTCTCTCTCACTAACTGAAGGGTTTCTCTCATTAACTGAAGGGTCTCTCATTAACTGAAGGGTCTCTCTCACTAACTGAAGGGTTTCTCTCATTAACTGAAGGGTCTCTCTCATTAACTGAAGGGTCTCTCTCATTAACTGAAGGGTCTCTCTCACTAACTGAAGGGTCTCTCTCACTAACTGAAGGGTCTCTCTCATTAACTGAAGGGTCTCTCTCACTAACTGAAGGGTTTCTCTCAGTAACTGAAGGGTCTCTCTCATTAACTGAAGGGTCTCTCTCAGTAACTGAAGGGTCTCTCTCATTAACTGAAGGGTCTCTCTCATTAACTGAAGGGTCTCTCTCATTAACTGAAGGGTCTCTATCACTAACTGAAGGGTCTCTCTCATTAACTGAAGGGTCTCTCTCATTAACTGAAGGGTCTCTCTCATTAACTGAAGGGTCTCTCTCAGTAACTGAAGGGTCTCTCTCATTAACTGAAGGGTTTCTCTCATTAACTGAAGGGTCTCTCTCATTAACTGAAGGGTCTCTATCACTAACTGAAGGGTTTCTCTCATTAACTGAAGGGTCTCTCTCATTAACTGAAGGGTTTCTCTCATTAACTGAAGGGTCTCTCTCATTAACTGAAGGGTCTCTATCACTAACTGAAGGGTCTCTCTCACTAACTGAAGGGTCTCTCTCATTAACTGAAGGGTCTCTCTCACTAACTGAAGGGTCTCTCTCATTAACTGAAGGGTCTCTCATTAACTGAAGGGTCTCTCTCACTAACTGAAGGGTCTCTCTCATTAACTGAAGGGTCTCTCATTAACTGAAGGGTCTCTCACATTAACTGAAGGGTCTCTCACATTAACTGAAGGGTCTCTCTCATTAACTGAAGGGTCTCTCTCACTAACTGAAGGGTCTCTCTCATTAACTGAAGGGTCTCTCTCATTAACTGAAGGGTCTCTCTCATTAACTGAAGGGTCTCTATCATTAACTGGGGGGTCTCTCTCATTAACTGAAGGGTCTCTCTCATTAACTGAAGGGTCTCTCACATTAACTGAAGGGTCTCTCTCATTAACTGAAGGGTCTCTCTCATTAACTGGGGGGTCTCTCTCATTAACTGAAGGGTCTCTCTCATTAACTGAAGGGTCTCTCACATTAACTGAAGGGTCTCTCACATTAACTGAAGGGTCTCTCTCATTAACTGAAGGGTCTCTCTCATTAACTGAAGGGTCTCTATCATTAACTGAAGGGTCTCTCATTAACTGAAGGGTCTCTCTCACTAACTGAAGGGTCTCTCTCATTAACTGAAGGGTCTCTCATTAACTGAAGGGTCTCTCTCACTAACTGAAGGGTCTCTCTCATTAACTGAAGGGTCTCTCTCATTAACTGAAGGGTCTCTCTCATTAACTGAAGGGTCTCTATCATTAACTGAAGGGTCTCTCATTAACTGAAGGGTCTCTCTCACTAACTGAAGGGTCTCTCTCATTAACTGAAGGGTCTCTCATTAACTGAAGGGTCTCTCTCATTAACTGAAGGGTCTCTCTCATTAACTGAAGGGTCTCTCTCATTAACTGAAGGGTCTCTATCATTAACTGAAGGGTCTCTCTCACTAACTGAAGGGTCTCTCTCATTAACTGAAGGGTCTCTCTCATTAACTGAAGGGTCTCTCTCATTAACTGAAGGGTCTCTATCATTAACTGAAGGGTCTCTCTCATTAACTGAAGGGTCTCTCATTAACTGAAGGGTCTCTCATTAACTGAAGGGTCTCTCATTAACTGAAGGGTCTCTCTCATTAACTGAAGGGTCTCTATCATTAACTGAAGGGTTTCTCTCATTAACTGAAGGGTCTCTCTCACTAACTGAAGGGTCTCTCTCATTAACTGAAGGGTCTCTCTCATTAACTGAAGGGTCTCTCATTAACTGAAGGGTCTCTCTCATTAACTGAAGGGTCTCTCTCATTAACTGAAGGGTCTCTCATTAACTGAAGGGTCTCTCATTAACTGAAGGGTCTCTATCACTAACTGAAGGGTCTCTCTCACTAACTGAAGGGTCTCTCTCATTAACTGAAGGGTTTCTCTCATTAACTGAAGGGTCTCTCTCACTAACTGAAGGGTCTCTCTCATTAACTGAAGGGTTTCTATCACTAACTGAAGGGTCTCTCTCACTAACTGAAGGGTCTCTCTCACTAACTGAAGGGTCTCTCTCATTAACTGAAGGGTTTCTCTCATTAACTGAAGGGTCTCTCTCACTAACTGAAGGGTCTCTCTCATTAACTGAAGGGTTTCTATCACTAACTGAAGGGTCTCTCTCACTAACTGAAGGGTCTCTCTCACTAACTGAAGGGTCTCTATCACTAACTGAAGGGTCTCTCTCACTAACTGAAGGGTCTCTCTCATTAACTGAAGGGTCTCTCTCACTAACTGAAGGGTCTCTCATTAACTGAAGGGTCTCTCTCATTAACTGAAGGGTCTCTCTCATTAACTGAAGGGTCTCTCTCATTAACTGAAGGGTCTCTCTCATTAACTGAAGGGTCTCTCTCACTAACTGAAGGGTCTCTCATTAACTGAAGGGTCTCTCTCACTAACTGAAGGGTCTCTCATTAACTGAAGGGTCTCTCTCATTAACTGAAGGGTCTCTCTCATTAACTGAAGGGTCTCTCTCATTAACTGAAGGGTTTCTCTCATTAACTGAAGGGTCTCTCTCACTAACTGAAGGGTCTCTCATTAACTGAAGGGTCTCTCTCATTAACTGAAGGGTCTCTCTCATTAACTGAAGGGTTTCTCTCATTAACTGAAGGGTCTCTCTCACTAACTGAAGGGTCTCTCATTAACTGAAGGGTCTCTCTCACTAACTGAAGGGTCTCTCATTAACTGAAGGGTCTCTCTCATTAACTGAAGGGTCTCTCTCATTAACTGAAGGGTCTCTCTCATTAACTGAAGGGTCTCTCTCATTAACTGAAGGGTTTCTCTCATTAACTGAAGGGTCTCTCTCACTAACTGAAGGGTCTCTCATTAACTGAAGGGTCTCTCTCATTAACTGAAGGGTCTCTCTCATTAACTGAAGGGTCTCTCTCATTAACTGAAGGGTCTCTCATTAACTGAAGGGTTTCTCTCATTAACTGAAGGGTCTCTCATTAACTGAAGGGTCTCTCTCATTAACTGAAGGGTCTCTCTCATTAACTGAAGGGTCTCTCTCATTAACTGAAGGGTCTCTCTCATTAACTGAAGGGTCTCTCATTAACTGAAGGGTCTCTCTCATTAACTGAAGGGTCTCTCATTAACTGAAGGGTCTCTCTCATTAACTGAAGGGTCTCTCTCATTAACTGAAGGGTCTCTCTCATTAACTGAAGGGTCTCTCTCATTAACTGAAGGGTCTCTCATTAACTGAAGGGTCTCTCTCATTAACTGAAGGGTCTCTCTCATTAACTGAAGGGTCTCTCTCATTAACTGAAGGGTCTCTCATTAACTGAAGGGTCTCTCTCATTAACTGAAGGGTCTCTCTCATTAACTGGGGGTTTCTCTCATTAACTGAAGGGTCTCTCTCATTAACTGAAGGGTCTCTCTCATTAACTGAAGGGTCTCTCTCATTAACTGAAGGGTTTCTCTCATTAACTGAAGGGTCTCTCTCATTAACTGAAGGGTCTCTCATTAACTGAAGGGTCTCTCTCATTAACTGAAGGGTTTCTCTCATTAACTGAAGGGTCTCTCTCATTAACTGAAGGGTCTCTCATTAACTGAAGGGTCTCTCTCATTAACTGAAGGGTCTCTCTCATTAACTGAAGGGTCTCTCATTAACTGAAGGGTCTCTCTCATTAACTGAAGGGTCTCTCTCATTAACTGAAGGGTCTCTCTCATTAACTGAAGGGTCTCTCATTAACTGAAGGGTCTCTCTCATTAACTGAAGGGTTTCTCTCATTAACTGAAGGGTCTCTCTCATTAACTGAAGGGTCTCTCTCATTAACTGAAGGGTTTCTCTCATTAACTGAAGGGTCTCTCTCATTAACTGAAGGGTCTCTCATTAACTGAAGGGTCTCTCTCATTAACTGAAGGGTTTCTCTCATTAACTGAAGGGTCTCTCTCATTAACTGAAGGGTCTCTCATTAACTGAAGGGTCTCTCTCATTAACTGAAGGGTCTCTCTCATTAACTGGGGGTTTCTCTCATTAACTGAAGGGTCTCTCTCATTAACTGAAGGATCTCTCTCATTAACTGAAGGGTCTCTCTCATTAACTGAAGGGTCTCTCTCACTAACTGAAGGATCTCTCTCATTAACTGAAGGGTCTCTCTCATTAACTGAAGGGTCTCTCTCATTAACTGAAGGGTCTCTCTCATTAACTGAAGGGTCTCTCTCATTAACTGAAGGGTCTCTCTCATTAACTGAAGGGTCTCTCTCATTAACTGAAGGGTTTCTCTCATTAACTGAAGGGTCTCTCTCATTAACTGAAGGGTCTCTCTCATTAACTGAAGGGTCTCTCTCATTAACTGAAGGGTCTCTCTCATTAACTGAAGGGTTTCTCTCATTAACTGAAGGGTCTCTCTCATTAACTGAAGGGTCTCTCTCACTAACTGAAGGGTCTCTCTCATTAACTGAAGGGTCTCTCTCATTAACTGAAGGGTCTCTCTCATTAACTGGGGGTTTCTCTCATTAACTGAAGGGTCTCTCTCATTAACTGAAGGGTCTCTCTCACTAACTGAAGGGTCTCTCTCATTAACTGAAGGGTCTCTCTCACTAACTGAAGGGTCTCTCTCATTAACTGAAGGGTCTCTCTCATTAACTGAAGGGTCTCTCTCATTAACTGAAGGGTCTCTCTCATTAACTGAAGGGTCTCTCTCATTAACTGAAGGGTCTCTCTCACTAACTGAAGGGTCTCTCTCATTAACTGAAGGGTCTCTCTCACTAACTGAAGGGTCTCTCTCATTAACTGAAGGGTCTCTCTCATTAACTGAAGGGTCTCTCTCATTAACTGAAGGGTCTCTCTCATTAACTGAAGGGTCTCTCTCATTAACTGAAGGGTCTCTCTCACTAACTGAAGGGTCTCTCTCATTAACTGAAGGGTTTCTCTCATTAACTGAAGGGTCTCTCTCATTAACTGAAGGGTCTCTCATTAACTGAAGGGTCTCTCTCATTAACTGAAGGGTCTCTCTCATTAACTGAAGGGTCTCTCTCATTAACTGAAGGGTCTCTCTCATTAACTGAAGGGTCTCTCATTAACTGAAGGGTCTCTCTCATTAACTGAAGGGTCTCTCTCATTAACTGAAGGGTCTCTCTCATTAACTGAAGGGTCTCTCATTAACTGAAGGGTCTCTCTCATTAACTGGGGGTTTCTCTCATTAACTGAAGGGTTTCTCTCATTAACTGAAGGGTTTCTCTCATTAACTGAAGGGTCTCTCTCATTAACTGAAGGGTCTCTCATTAACTGAAGGGTCTCTCTCATTAACTGAAGGGTTTCTCTCATTAACTGAAGGGTCTCTCTCATTAACTGAAGGGTCTCTCATTAACTGAAGGGTCTCTCTCATTAACTGAAGGGTCTCTCTCATTAACTGAAGGGTCTCTCATTAACTGAAGGGTCTCTCTCATTAACTGAAGGGTCTCTCTCATTAACTGAAGGGTCTCTCTCATTAACTGAAGGGTCTCTCATTAACTGAAGGGTCTCTCTCATTAACTGAAGGGTCTCTCTCATTAACTGGGGGTTTCTCTCATTAACTGAAGGGTCTCTCTCATTAACTGAAGGGTCTCTCTCATTAACTGAAGGGTTTCTCTCATTAACTGAAGGGTCTCTCTCATTAACTGAAGGGTCTCTCTCATTAACTGAAGGGTCTCTCTCATTAACTGAAGGGTCTCTCTCATTAACTGAAGGGTCTCTCATTAACTGAAGGGTCTCTCTCATTAACTGAAGGGTCTCTCTCATTAACTGAAGGGTTTCTCTCATTAACTGAAGGGTCTCTCTCATTAACTGAAGGGTCTCTCATTAACTGAAGGGTCTCTCTCATTAACTGAAGGGTCTCTCTCATTAACTGGGGGTTTCTCTCATTAACTGAAGGGTCTCTCTCATTAACTGAAGGGTCTCTCTCACTAACTGAAGGATCTCTCTCATTAACTGAAGGGTCTCTCTCATTAACTGAAGGGTCTCTCTCATTAACTGAAGGGTCTCTCTCATTAACTGAAGGGTCTCTCTCATTAACTGAAGGGTCTCTCTCATTAACTGAAGGGTCTCTCTCATTAACTGAAGGGTTTCTCTCATTAACTGAAGGGTCTCTCTCATTAACTGAAGGGTCTCTCTCATTAACTGAAGGGTCTCTCTCATTAACTGAAGGGTCTCTCTCATTAACTGAAGGGTTTCTCTCATTAACTGAAGGGTCTCTCTCATTAACTGAAGGGTCTCTCTCACTAACTGAAGGGTCTCTCTCATTAACTGAAGGGTCTCTCTCATTAACTGAAGGGTCTCTCTCATTAACTGAAGGGTCTCTCTCATTAACTGGGGGTTTCTCTCATTAACTGAAGGGTCTCTCTCATTAACTGAAGGGTCTCTCTCACTAACTGAAGGGTCTCTCTCATTAACTGAAGGGTCTCTCTCACTAACTGAAGGGTCTCTCTCATTAACTGAAGGGTCTCTCTCATTAACTGAAGGGTCTCTCTCATTAACTGAAGGGTCTCTCTCATTAACTGAAGGGTCTCTCTCATTAACTGAAGGGTCTCTATCATTAACTGGGGGTTTCTCTCATTAACTGAAGGGTCTCTCTCATTAACTGAAGGGTCTCTCTCATTAACTGAAGGGTCTCTCTCATTAACTGAAGGGTCTCTCTCATTAACTGAAGGGTCTCTCTCATTAACTGAAGTGTCTCTCTCATTAACTGAAGGGTCTCTCTCATTAACTGAAGGGTCTCTATCATTAACTGGGGGTTTCTCTCATTAACTGAAGGGTCTCTCTCATTAACTGAAGGGTCTCTCTCATTAACTGAAGGGTCTCTCTCATTAACTGAAGGGTCTCTCTCATTAACTGAAGGGTCTCTCTCATTAACTGGGGGTTTCTCTCATTAACTGAAGGGTCTCTCTCATTAACTGAAGGGTCTCTCTCATTAACTGAAGGGTCTCTCTCATTAACTGAAGGGTCTCTCTCATTAACTGAAGGGTCTCTCTCATTAACTGAAGGGTTTCTCTCACTAACTGAAGGGTCTCTCTCATTAACTGAAGGGTCTCTATCATTAACTGGGGGTTTCTCTCATTAACTGAAGGGTCTCTCTCATTAACTGAAGGGTCTCTCTCATTAACTGGGGGTTTCTCTCATTAACTGAAGGGTCTCTCATTAACTGAAGGGTCTCTCTCATTAACTGGGGGTCTCTCTCATTAACTGAAGGGTCTCTCTCATTAACTGAAGGGTCTCTCTCATTAACTGAAGGGTCTCTCTCACTAACTGAAGGGTCTCTCTCATTAACTGAAGGGTTTCTCTCACTAACTGAAGGGTCTCTCTCATTAACTGAAGGGTCTCTCTCATTAACTGAAGGGTTTCTCTCATTAACTGAAGGGTTTCTCTCATTAACTGAAGGGTCTCTCATTAACTGAAGGGTCTCTCATTAACTGAAGGGTCTCTCTCATTAACTGAAGGGTTTCTCTCATTAACTGAAGGGTCTCTCATTAACTGAAGGGTCTCTCATTAACTGAAGGGTCTCTCTCATTAACTGGGGGTCTCTCTCATTAACTGAAGGGTCTCTCTCATTAACTGAAGGGTCTCTCTCATTAACTGAAGGGTCTCTCTCACTAACTGAAGGGTCTCTCTCATTAACTGAAGGGTTTCTCTCACTAACTGAAGGGTCTCTCTCATTAACTGAAGGGTCTCTCTCATTAACTGAAGGGTTTCTCTCATTAACTGAAGGGTTTCTCTCATTAACTGAAGGGTCTCTCATTAACTGAAGGGTCTCTCATTAACTGAAGGGTTTCTCTCACTAACTGAAGGGTTTCTCACATTAACTGAAGGGTTTCTCTCACTAACTGAAGGGTCTCTCTCATTAACTGAAGGGTCTCTCTCATTAACTGAAGGGTCTCTCTCATTAACTGAAGGGTCTCTCACATTAACTGAAGGGTTTCTCTCATTAACTGAAGGGTCTCTATCATTAACTGAAGGGTCTCTCTCATTAACTGAAGGGTCTCTCACATTAACTGAAGGGTTTCTCTCACTAACTGAAGGGTCTCTCTCATTAACTGAAGGGTCTCTCACATTAACTGAAGGGTCTCTCATTAACTGAAGGGTTTCTCTCATTAACTGAAGGGTCTCTCACATTAACTGAAGGGTCTCTCTCATTAACTGAAGGGTCTCTCTCATTAACTGAAGGGTCTCTCTCACTAACTGAAGGGTTTCTCTCATTAACTGAAGGGTCTCTCTCATTAACTGAAGGGTTTCTCTCATTAACTGAAGGGTCTCTCTCATTAACTGAAGGGTCTCTCTCACTAACTGAAGGGTTTCTCTCACTAACTGAAGGGTCTCTCTCACTAACTGAAGGGTCTCTCTCATTAACTGAAGGGTTTCTCTCATTAACTGAAGGGTCTCTCTCATTAACTGAAGGGTTTCTCTCATTAACTGAAGGGTCTCTCTCATTAACTGAAGGGTCTCTCTCACTAACTGAAGGGTCTCTCTCATTAACTGAAGGGTCTCTCTCATTAACTGAAGGGTCTCTCTCATTAACTGAAGGGTTTCTCTCATTAACTGAAGGGTCTCTCTCATTAACTGAAGGGTTTCTCTCATTAACTGAAGGGTCTCTCTCATTAACTGAAGGGTTTCTCTCATTAACTGAAGGGTCTCTCTCATTAACTGAAGGGTTTCTCTCATTAACTGAAGGGTCTCTCTCACTAACTGAAGGGTCTCTCTCATTAACTGAAGGGTCTCTCTCATTAACTGAAGGGTCTCTCTCATTAACTGAAGGGTCTCTCTCACTAACTGAAGGGTTTCTCTCATTAACTGAAGGGTTTCTCTCATTAACTGAAGGGTTTCTCTCATTAACTGAAGGGTCTCTCTCATTAACTGAAGGGTCTCTCTCACTAACTGAAGGGTTTCTCTCATTAACTGAAGGGTTTCTCACATTAACTGAAGGGTTTCTCACATTAACTGAAGGGTTTCTCTCATTAACTGAAGGGTCTCTCTCATTAACTGAAGGGTCTCTCTCATTAACTGAAGGGTTTCTCTCATTAACTGAAGGGTTTCTCTCATTAACTGAAGGGTCTCTCTCATTAACTGAAGGGTCTCTCTCATTAACTGAAGGGTTTCTCTCATTAACTGAAGGGTTTCTCACATTAACTGAAGGGTTTCTCTCATTAACTGAAGGGTTTCTCTCATTAACTGAAGGGTCTCTCTCATTAACTGAAGGGTTTCTCTCATTAACTGAAGGGTTTCTCTCATTAACTGAAGGGTTTCTCTCATTAACTGAAGGGTCTCTCACATTAACTGAAGGGTTTCTCTCATTAACTGAAGGGTCTCTCTCATTAACTGAAGGGTTTCTCTCATTAACTGAAGGGTCTCTCTCACTAACTGAAGGGTTTCTCTCACTAACTGAAGGGTCTCTCTCACTAACTGAAGGGTCTCTCTCATTAACTGAAGGGTTTCTCTCATTAACTGAAGGGTCTCTCTCATTAACTGAAGGGTTTCTCTCATTAACTGAAGGGTCTCTCTCATTAACTGAAGGGTCTCTCTCACTAACTGAAGGGTCTCTCTCATTAACTGAAGGGTCTCTCTCATTAACTGAAGGGTCTCTCTCATTAACTGAAGGGTTTCTCTCATTAACTGAAGGGTCTCTCTCATTAACTGAAGGGTTTCTCTCATTAACTGAAGGGTCTCTCTCATTAACTGAAGGGTTTCTCTCATTAACTGAAGGGTCTCTCTCATTAACTGAAGGGTTTCTCTCATTAACTGAAGGGTCTCTCTCACTAACTGAAGGGTCTCTCTCATTAACTGAAGGGTCTCTCTCATTAACTGAAGGGTCTCTCTCATTAACTGAAGGGTCTCTCTCACTAACTGAAGGGTTTCTCTCATTAACTGAAGGGTCTCTCTCATTAACTGAAGGGTTTCTCTCATTAACTGAAGGGTTTCTCTCATTAACTGAAGGGTCTCTCTCATTAACTGAAGGGTCTCTCTCATTAACTGAAGGGTCTCTCTCATTAACTGAAGGGTCTCTCTCATTAACTGAAGGGTCTCTCTCACTAACTGAAGGGTCTCTCTCATTAACTGAAGGGTCTCTCTCATTAACTGAAGGGTCTCTCTCATTAACTGAAGGGTTTCTCTCATTAACTGAAGGGTCTCTCTCATTAACTGAAGGGTCTCTCTCATTAACTGAAGGGTCTCTC
The DNA here is from genome assembly GCF_949606895.1 of Notothenia rossii. Taxonomy (NCBI): domain Eukaryota; kingdom Metazoa; phylum Chordata; class Actinopteri; order Perciformes; family Nototheniidae; genus Notothenia; species Notothenia rossii. Next base: position 370,155 of record NC_136909.1, on the reverse strand, counting down.
TCATTAACTGAAGGGTCTCTCTCACTAACTGAAGGGTCTCTCTCATTAACTGAAGGGTTTCTCTCATTAACTGAAGGGTTTCTCTCATTAACTGAAGGGTCTCTCTCACTAACTGAAGGGTTTCTCTCATTAACTGAAGGGTCTCTCTCATTAACTGAAGGGTCTCTCTCACTAACTGAAGGGTCTCTCTCATTAACTGAAGGGTTTCTCTCATTAACTGAAGGGTCTCTCTCATTAACTGAAGGGTTTCTCTCATTAACTGAAGGGTCTCTCTCACTAACTGAAGGGTCTCTCTCATTAACTGAAGGGTCTCTCTCACTAACTGAAGGGTTTCTCTCACTAACTGAAGGGTCTCTCTCATTAACTGAAGGGTCTCTCTCACTAACTGAAGGGTCTCTCTCACTAACTGAAGGGTCTCTCTCATTAACTGAAGGGTCTCTCTCACTAACTGAAGGGTCTCTCTCATTAACTGAAGGGTTTCTCTCACTAACTGAAGGGTCTCTCTCACTAACTGAAGGGTCTCTCTCACTAACTGAAGGGTTTCTCTCATTAACTGAAGGGTTTCTCTCATTAACTGAAGGGTCTCTCTCACTAACTGAAGGGTCTCTCTCACTAACTGAAGGGTCTCTCTCACTAACTGAAGGGTCTCTCTCACTAACTGAAGGGTTTCTCTCATTAACTGAAGGGTTTCTCTCATTAACTGAAGGGTCTCTCTCATTAACTGAAGGGTCTCTCTCATTAACTGAAGGGTCTCTCTCACTAACTGAAGGGTCTCTCTCACTAACTGAAGGGTCTCTCTCACTAACTGAAGGGTCTCTCTCACTAACTGAAGGGTCTCTCTCACTAACTGAAGGGTTTCTCTCATTAACTGAAGGGTTTCTCTCATTAACTGAAGGGTCTCTCTCATTAACTGAAGGGTTTCTCTCATTAACTGAAGGGTCTCTCTCATTAACTGAAGGGTCTCTCTCATTAACTGAAGGGTTTCTCTCATTAACTGAAGGGTCTCTCTCATTAACTGAAGGGTCTCTCATTAACTGAAGGGTCTCTATCACTAACTGAAGGGTCTCTCTCATTAACTGAAGGGTTTCTCTCATTAACTGAAGGGTCTCTCTCATTAACTGAAGGGTTTCTCTCATTAACTGAAGGGTCTCTCTCATTAACTGAAGGGTCTCTCTCATTAACTGAAGGGTTTCTCTCATTAACTGAAGGGTCTCTCTCATTAACTGAAGGGTCTCTCTCATTAACTGAAGGGTTTCTCTCACTAACTGAAGGGTCTCTATCATTAACTGAAGGGTCTCTCTCATTAACTGAAGGGTCTCTCTCACTAACTGAAGGGTCTCTCTCATTAACTGAAGGGTCTCTCATTAACTGAAGGGTCTCTCTCATTAACTGAAGGGTCTCTCATTAACTGAAGGGTCTCTCTCACTAACTGAAGGGTCTCTCTCACTAACTGAAGGGTCTCTCTCATTAACTGAAGGGTTTCTCTCATTAACTGAAGGGTCTCTCTCACTAACTGAAGGGTCTCTCTCACTAACTGAAGGGTCTCTCTCACTAACTGAAGGGTCTCTCTCATTAACTGAAGGGTTTCTCTCATTAACTGAAGGGTCTCTCTCATTAACTGAAGGGTCTCTCTCATTAACTGAAGGGTCTCTCTCACTAACTGAAGGGTCTCTCTCACTAACTGAAGGGTCTCTCTCATTAACTGAAGGGTCTCTCTCATTAACTGAAGGGTCTCTCTCATTAACTGAAGGGTTTCTCTCATTAACTGAAGGGTCTCTCTCATTAACTGAAGGGTCTCTCTCATTAACTGAAGGGTCTCTCTCACTAACTGAAGGGTCTCTCTCATTAACTGAAGGGTCTCTCTCATTAACTGAAGGGTCTCTCTCATTAACTGAAGGGTCTCTATCATTAACTGAAGGGTTTCTCTCATTAACTGAAGGGTCTCTCTCACTAACTGAAGGGTCTCTCTCATTAACTGAAGGGTCTCTCTCATTAACTGAAGGGTCTCTCTCATTAACTGAAGGGTCTCTATCATTAACTGAAGGGTCTCTCTCATTAACTGAAGGGTCTCTCTCATTAACTGGGGGTCTCTCTCATTAACTGAAGGGTCTCTCTCATTAACTGAAGGGTCTCTCTCACTAACTGAAGGGTTTCTCTCACTAACTGAAGGGTCTCTCATTAACTGAAGGGTCTCTCTCACTAACTGAAGGGTCTCTCTCACTAACTGAAGGGTCTCTCTCACTAACTGAAGGGTCTCTCATTAACTGAAGGGTCTCTCTCACTAACTGAAGGGTCTCTATCACTAACTGAAGGGTCTCTATCACTAACTGAAGGGTCTCTCATTAACTGAAGGGTCTCTCTCACTAACTGAAGGGTCTCTCTCACTAACTGAAGGGTCTCTCATTAACTGAAGGGTCTCTCTCACTAACTGAAGGGTCTCTATCACTAACTGAAGGGTCTCTCTCACTAACTGAAGGGTCTCTCATTAACTGAAGGGTCTCTCTCACTAACTGAAGGGTCTCTCTCACTAACTGAAGGGTCTCTCTCACTAACTGAAGGGTCTCTCTCACTAACTGAAGGGTCTCTCTCACTAACTGAAGGGTCTCTCATTAACTGAAGGGTCTCTCTCATTAACTGGGGGTCTCTCTCATTAACTGAAGGGTCTCTCTCATTAACTGAAGGGTCTCTCTCATTAACTGAAGGGTCTCTCTCACTAACTGAAGGGTCTCTCTCACTAACTGAAGGGTCTCTCATTAACTGAAGGGTCTCTCTCATTAACTGGGGGTCTCTCTCATTAACTGAAGGGTCTCTCTCATTAACTGAAGGGTCTCTCTCATTAACTGAAGGGTTTCTCTCATTAACTGGGGGTCTCTCTCATTAACTGAAGGGTCTCTCTCATTAACTGGAGGGTCTCTCTCATTAACTGAAGGGTTTCTCTCATTAACTGGGGGTCTCTCTCATTAACTGAAGGGTCTCTCTCATTAACTGAAGGGTCTCTCTCATTAACTGAAGGGTCTCTCTCATTAACTGAAGGGTTTCTCTCATTAACTGGGGGTCTCTCTCATTAACTGAAGGGTCTCTCTCATTAACTGGAGGGTCTCTCTCATTAACTGAAGGGTCTCTCTCATTAACTGAAGGGTCTCTCTCATTAACTGAAGGCTCTCTCTCATTAACTGAAGGGTCTCTCTCATTAACTGAAGGCTCTCTCTCATTAACTGAAGGGTCTCTCTCATTAACTGAAGGGTCTCTCTCATTAACTGAAGGGTTTCTCTCATTAACTGGGGGTCTCTCTCATTAACTGAAGGGTCTCTCTCATTAACTGGAGGGTCTCTCTCATTAACTGAAGGGTTTCTCTCATTAACTGGGGGTCTCTCTCCTTAACTGAAGGGTCTCTCTCATTAACTGGGGGTCTCTCTCATTAACTGGGGGGTTTCTCGCATTAACTGGGGGTCTCTCTCATTAACTGAAGGGTTTCTCTCATTAACTGGGGGTCTCTCTCATTAACTGAAGGGTCTCTCTCATTAACTGGGGGTCTCTCTCATTAACTGAAGGGTCTCTCTCATTAACTGAAGGGTCTCTCTCATTAACTGAAGGGTCTCTCTCACTAACTGAAGGGTCTCTCTCATTAACTGGGGGTCTCTCTCATTAACTGAAGGGTCTCTCTCATTAACTGAAGGGTCTCTCTCACTAACTGAAGGGTCTCTCTCATTAACTGGGGGTCTCTCTCATTAACTGGGGGTCTCTCTCATTAACTGGGGGGTTTCTCGCATTAACTGAAGGGTCTCTCTCATTAACTGAAGGGTCTCTCTCATTAACTGAAGGGTCTCTCTCACTAACTGAAGGGTCTCTCTCATTAACTGAAGGGTCTCTCTCACTAACTGAAGGGTCTCTCTCATTAACTGAAGGGTCTCTCTCATTAACTGAAGGGTCTCTCTCACTAACTGAAGGGTCTCTCTCATTAACTGAAGGGTCTCTCTCACTAACTGAAGGGTCTCTCTCACTAACTGAAGGGTCTCTCTCACTAACTGAAGGGTCTCTCTCATTAACTGAAGGGTTTCTCTCATTAACTGAAGGGTCTCTCACTAACTGAAGGGTCTCTCTCATTAACTGAAGGGTCTCTCTCACTAACTGAAGGGTCTCTCTCACTAACTGAAGGGTCTCTCTCATTAACTGAAGGGTCTCTCTCACTAACTGAAGGGTCTCTCTCACTAACTGAAGGGTTTCTCTCATTAACTGAAGGGTCTCTCTCATTAACTGAAGGGTCTCTCTCACTAACTGAAGGGTCTCTCTCATTAACTGAAGGGTCTCTCTCATTAACTGAAGGGTCTCTCTCACTAACTGAAGGGTCTCTCTCATTAACTGAAGGGTCTCTCTCATTAACTGAAGGGTCTCTCTCACTAACTGAAGGGTTTCTCTCATTAACTGAAGGGTCTCTCTCACTAACTGGGGGTCTCTCATTAACTGGGGGTCTCTCTCATTAACTGAAGGGTCTCTCTCATTAACTGAAGGGTCTCTCTCATTAACTGGGGGTCTCTCTCATTAACTGAAGGGTCTCTCTCATTAACTGAAGGGTCTCTCTCATTAACTGGGGGTCTCTCATTAACTGGGGGTCTCTCATTAACTGGGGGGTTTCTCGCATTAACTTAGAAACCCCCAGTTAAAGGGGAACATGGGAGAAACCTCAGGGTGAGCATCAGAGGAGGGACCCCTCTCCCAGGACTCAGACTCAACTAAACTTTGGGGAAGCTGGGTTATTGGGACCCTCTCCTGTGCCTGTAAGGGTCTGAGGGTCTGAAGGTCTGAAGGTCTGAAGGACTCCCTCTGTATCTAACTGATGAAGGTTTATATCATAAAGGTGTCTTATGGGACGCATCAACACCTCCATGGGGACCCCTGTGTGGGGAGGGTCCACAGAATGAGAGTCGAGTCTGGCTCAGTTTATGAGTTTATTTATGAAAACAAAGGAACTGAGAAAATAAGATATCAGTAATTACATCAAAGAACGTGGTCTGAGTGGGGGTCTGGGTGGTCTCTGGGCTACAGCTACTATACAGTGCTCGACATACGGAGTGCATGCAATACACAAACCCTCTTTATTAAAATACAAAAACTATCAGAGCTCCACTAAAGACAGCAGCTGTCCGTCCGTCCCCCGGTCCAGAGACCCCTCCTGATGAAGGGAAGAGTCCAGAGACCCCTCCTGGTGAGGGGTACAGTCCAGAGACCCCTCCTGATGAAGGGAAGAGTCCAGAGACCCCTCCTGGTGAGGGGAAGAGTCCAGAGACCCCTCCTGATGAGGGGTACAGTCCTCGTCAGGAGGGGTACAATCCAGAGACCCCTTCTGATGAAGGGAGGAGTTCAGGGACAGAGACCCCTGATGAAGGGTAGAGTCCAGAGACCCCTCCTGATGAGGGGTAGAGTCCAGAGACAAAGACCCCTCCTGATGAGGGGTAGGGTCCAGAGACCCCTCCTGATGAGGGGTCTCTGGACCCTACCCCTCCTGATGAAGGGTAGAGTCCAGAGACAGAGATCCCTCCTGATGAGGGGTAGGGTCCACGGACCCCCTCCTGATGAAGGGTAGAGTTCAGGGACAGAGACCCCTGATGAGGGGTAGGGTCCAGAGACCCCTCCTGATGAAGGGTAGAGTCCAGAGACAGAGATCCCTCCTGATGAAGGGTAGAGTCCAGAGACAGAGATCCCTCCTGATGAGGGGTAGGGTCCAGAGACCCCTCCTGATTAAGGGTAAGGTCCACGGACCCCCTCCTGATGAAGGGTAGGGTCCACGGACCCCCTCCTGATGAGGGGTAGGGTCCACGGACCCCCTCCTGATGAGGGGTAGGGTCCACGGACCCCCTCCTGATGAGGGGTAGGGTCCACGGACCCCTCCTGATGAGTTAATGCTGTTTATAAGGTCCTATTGTTAAACAGATTACAGAGAAACACGTCTGCAGAGAAGAGATGAAAACACAGATCATTACATCATCATCTGATTACAAGCTTTCCCTCACATAATCAATAATCAGGGTTCAATTCAAATTGCACCAATCAGAGAGGAGGAGGCGGGCTCCAGACGGACAGAGCATTTCACATGATCAAATCTGAGAAAACACCCATCACACGGGAACCTCTTTCAAGAGAACATGTTCCTGTGAAGTTTCAGGTCACATGATGAAGAGCCGACCAATCAGAGCGCGTTAGACTGAGTCAAGGTGTGTTTGAGGGTTAATGAGGGGAGGGTCATTATCCCTTTGAGTCTCACAGGAAATATTCAACCTTTAGGGACGTCTCTGAATGTTTTATTACATCTATGGAGATTAAAACATGTGTCTTTGAGATTTCACAGAATTTCTATTATTTCCCCATATTTTAAAAATGATTTTCAAGTGTTTTCCAAAAGTTGAAAGTCTCGTCCCTCAGGGTGTCCCTGTTCTATCAGACGGGCTCCTCGGGGGACGGCGGGGGTCAAAGGTCGGCCCTAACGTACGGACCCTTCTTCACAGAAACACAGAGTCTATAAAAATAATTCATGGGTTTTTTCTCGTGGAATAAAATCTTCCTCCGATGCAGAAGAATAGGACATCTGTCCCGGAGACATTTTAAAGAGTAAATAATCATAAAAATAACCGATAATAAAAAAATAAACAGCTGTTTTTCTCTCAGTTTGTAAAACGATGGATTTATTTTGTACAACGTCAAACCTTTTTCTCTTCTAGTCGTAAATCAGCTAAAATAATCAACTTTAAAAGACGTGAAACTGACGTCTGACCAGGACTGCTTACATTTGGTTCAGTCTGACGGGGGGCGGGGGCAGGATGGGGGGGGGGTACAAAGACATTTCAGAACCTTTAAGACACGTTCACTGGAAACCAAAAAGTGAGAGAAAGGAAATGTAGTGTTAAAATAGAGAGGAAGTGAGTCCTGCCGACAGAGAACGCCCGGTCCGACGGACGGTGGTGCGTTCATGCACTCAGAGGAACATCGAACGCCTCATCCTAGCTTCACTTATTCAAACGATGAATTCGAGGCTCCTCGTTCAAACCGCCGTCTTCTATAATGTCGGCCACACTAGAAAAACATCTGAAGTGCATTGTTCCTCTCCTGGGTTTCACAGACGATGCTAACGTGGGAACACGTTAACTCCGTCGCTGATCGAAAGTCAGTCCAGGAGTCGCTCTTAATTCCTCCTTTAAATCATCTCCAGGGAGTTCTGTTGCCTTTCAGTTCAGATGTGAGAGGAGTCAGGTGACAGGAAGTGAGAGGAGTCAGGTGACAGGAAGAGAGATGAACCCGTGTCACATGACGCCCACAGCTTCGTCTCGCAGGCGTTTATCAAAGTGAAACCTTGATCTCCTCTCCCATGATGCTCTATAGATGCTTCTGGAATGTCTTCAGAGGTCAGGGGTCACAGCCGGCGTCCAAGAACAAGAAAGCCTCTGAAAGCAACGACACTGACCCGACAGACGGACAGGCTGCCCGTCTCCCTCGTTGATGCTTTCTGCTTCTTCTATCCGTCAGCAATCTTCCAGGAAAAAATAAACGACACTAGGAGCTAAAAAACAGGTCAGCCTATTTACATACAGTCTCCAAGTCTGGGCATGTGTGTGTGTGTGTGTGAGAAGTTCAGAGTCTGTATCTCTGTCTTGGTTCAGGATCAGTGTGTGTGTGTGTTTGTGTGTTCGTGTGTGTGTGTGTGTAGAGTGGATAAACCTCTGTGTTTAGTAACGTGTGTGTGTTTTCAGTCTGTGTCGGAGGAAGAGGAGGTTCCTGTTGAGGAGCTGTCATCAGAGGAAGAAGAGGAGCTGCCACTCAAACGACTAGCCCCGCCTCCCGAAGCCCCGCCTCCAGCTGCTTTCTCTGTAGAGAGAGAGAGAAAATTGGGATGAAGTAAAAATACTAGGGCCGGGACTTTAACGCGTTAATTAAGATTAATTAATTACACAAAAATTAACGCATTTTAATCGCACTTATTTTTGCACCGCGGAACGTTTCTCACTGGATGAGTTTCAGGGGTACCGATTATACTGGAGCACCAACTAACGTTCATGACTTCAGACAACAACAAACCACAGTGAACAATAGTCAAACATGAACGAAGAAGCTGATGAGACCGCTTTGGTTGGCCCCGTGGATGGGACATTTTGGTTTAAAAAACGGACGGATGGAAGCGTCGATAAGAGCACGGTTCTTTGCAAATTATGCAAAAAGGAATTTGCATATCACCGCAGCACATCAAGCCTCAAGTATCACCTCAATGCAAAACATATAGCAGCTAGCGTGGAAGCTAGCGTGGACGTTAGCCCGACTCGGAGTACAAGGACCCACACCCAATTCGCGTTGATCAAACAGTGGCCTATGCAACAGAGAGATTTTATTTGTCATCAGGATATTGGAAGAATAGGAGGGATTGAGGTCAATCACTGGCACTTTTTTATTTTATTTTAAATGGTACACTTTATGTTGAACTATTTATTACGTTGTTGGTGCAACTGGCACTTTATGTTGAACTGTTTATTGTTTTGGCCAAGGTTATTGAGAGAGTTGGACTGAAATGGATTAGATTTTTTAAATCAACTGTTGGTAAATCAACAAAGTCTGTTATGGCCTCTGAAGCAACAGAGAGATGTTTTCTAATAGTCAGGGTTTCCAATGTTCTGAATGTACTTGAAAGTATTGTGTTTTACTTCAAAAACAAAGTGTTATAGTTTACAGAAGGTCTACCTACCTATAGGCTACCTGAATCTCTGAAATGTACTATATTCCTAAATATGCTATTGCTACACTTTATGGCAAAAATAGCACTTTTCTGTTGGTCTTGGTTAAGAACCACCTTGAACAAAATAAACAATGTTTTGTTGCTTGAGCTTATGTATTCAGTCATTATTCAATGGTATACTAAAATACATGTGAAAAAAATTGCTTCTCACTGTTCTCAGGTCAGATATTTATATGTGATTAAAATGCGATTAATTTCTCATAATTAATTACAAAGCCTCGAATTAATTAGATTAATTTTTTTAATCGAGTCCCGGCCCTAAAAAATACATACGAGTCCTGTCGCTAAAACACCTGTCAAGTAGAGCCAGGTGTTCCCGAATAATAACGAGGATATACCCGAGTAGGGTTGGAGTTATATTACCAGATATAAGGGAGTAGAGAGGCAAGTTTATTTATACAGCACCTTTCCGCACACGGCAACACAAAGTGCTTTAGAAAATAAGACAAAAGACATTTAAGAACAAATACAGAAGAATCCCATTCAAAACATGCATTAAAAAAGCAAAGAGAGTAAAACCAACACAACAGGTTATCTGTTTAAATGCATGCTTTGAATGTGATTCTTCTGTATTTGTTCTTAAATGTCTTTTATCTTATTTTCTAAAGCACTTTGGATAAAAGCCAGACTGCAGTTTGAATTAAAACAACTCATCCAAATGCTGCGTGGAAAAGAAACGTTTGTAATCTTGATTGAAATAATATCAACAGATGCAGCTGACCTGCAGGATTCAGGCAGTTTGTTCCAGAAGGTCGGGGCATAACAAGTAAATGCTCCTTCTCCTTGTTTAGTTCTGACTCTTGCAGCAGAGTGCAGACCCGTCCCAGAAGACCTGAGACTCATAGATGGTATCATATTTTTGAAAAAGATCAGTAATATAATTTGTTCCTAAACCATTCAGTGCTTTAGAAACCAGCAATAGTACTTTAAAATCAATTCTTTGGCGGACTGGAAGCCAGTGGAAAGACCTCAGAACTGGACTGATCCACTTTCTTAGTGTTAGAGGAACCAGTGTAAAGACCTCAGAACTGGACTGATCCACTTTCTTAGTGTTAGAGGAACCAGTGTAAAGACCTCAGAACTGGACTGATCCACTTTCTTAGTGTTAGAGGAACCAGTGTAAAGACCTCAGAACTGGACTGATCCACTTTCTTAGTGTTAGAGGAACCAGTGTAAAGACCTCAGAACTGGAATGATCCACTTTCTTAGTGTTAGAGCACATGTGTCAAACTCAAGGCCCGCGGGCCGAATCCGGCCCGTCTACAATTTTGATCAGGCCCGCATATCAATTTATATCATCAATACAATGTGGCCCGCTTAAATGTATGATACTGTTCTGGCGGCACGAAGAGCCTACGCCGTAAGCTACGCAAATTACGTTGTTGGTACCTGATTGGCACAGGCAGAACGCTCTCAATTCCTATGGCCAATTGCGGAGCCTACGTAGCAGCCAACACAGAAGCATTAACGGTCTGCTAGCCCGCACCTGTTAGCTAGTAACACAGAGAATGTCAAAAAAAAAGGAAGATTGATGTTGAAGGGAGGCTATTTCAAGAGAGGTGGGAGATAGAATACTTCTTTACTGAGTATAAAGAGAGGCCTGTGTGTCTTATTTGCAATGAGACAAAAGCCGTGTTCAAAGAATATAATTTGCGTTGTCATTTTGAGACGGCCCACCAGCAGCAATATGCCACCATGGACAGGGAACAGAGGCTTCAGAAAGTCCCGGAGCTCAAAAAAGGCAGGCAACAACAGCAAAATATGTTTCATAGGGCCAAATCTTTAACAGATGGAGCTGTAAAGGCAAGTTTCATCATAGCAGAGGAAATCGCTAAATCAGGGAAGCCATTCACCGAGGGGGACTTTCTAAAAAAATGTATGCTTAAAGTTTGTGACATTGTCTGCCCCGCCAATAAACAAAACTTTGCCAATGTCAGTCTGACAAGAAATACCATAGCCAGCCGTGTGGATGAGCTCTCTGACGATTTGCAATCACAGCTCAAAGATAAAGCAAAAGAATTTGTAAACTACTCAATTGCTGTGGATGAAAGTACGGATATATCAGACACGGCTCAGCTGGCGATTTACATCCGCGGAGTGGATGCACAGTTGTCTGTTACTGAGGAGCTTTTGGACTTAAAACCGATGCATGGAACAACCACCGGCGAGGATATTTTCAAAAAGGTGGATGAGTGCATCAGTGGAACCGGCTTACCATGGAATAAACTTGTGGGGCTGACGACCGATGGGGCGCCTGCTATGTGTGGGCAAAGGAGTGGACTGGTAGCAAAGGTGCGAGAGAAGATGAAGGAGACGGGAGGAGAGCTGACTGCTTACCACTGCATTATTCATCAGGAGGCCCTGTGTGGAAAAGTGCTAGGTATGGAACATGTCATGACAGTGGTTACGAAAACGGTGAATTTCATCCGAGCACGGGGCTTGAACCACCGCCAGTTCAGGGCACTTTTGGAGGAGAGAAATTCGGAGTATGAAGATGTGCCATACCACACAGAAGTACGCTGGTTAAGCCGTGGCAAGGTGTTGCACAGATTTTATGAGGTGCGCGAGGATATTGCTAGTTTCATGGCTATGAAGGGGAAAGCTGTCCCCGAGCTGGCCGATGAAAAGTGGATACATGACTTGGCTTTTATGTGTGACATAACGCACCATCTCAACGCACTGAATGTGAAACTGCAGGGACGCAAACAGCTGATCACGGACATGCTCGATGCAGTGAAAGCCTTTCGGACAAAACTGCGATTGTGGGAGAACCAAATGCAGCAGGGAAACTAGGTTCACTTCCCGACCTGTCAGTCTGTTGCAGACAACCTCAACACTGCTTTCCCGAATGAGAGATGCGCAGAAAAACTGAAAACACTCAAAGCCGAATTCGAAAGGCGATTTTCCGACTTTGAGACCCAGAAATTCAGGTTTGACCTTTTTACAAATCCATTTTCAGTTGATGTGGAAAGCGCCCCAGATAACTTACAGTTTGAACTAATAGAACTACAATGCAATGGGCCACTAAAGGCCAAGTTTGACTCTGTTGGGGCAGGTGAGTTTGCTACATTCATCCCAAGCACAATGCCACAGCTCCGCCTTCTGTGTGCCCGTGTCCTGAGCATGTTCGGGAGCACATATTTGTGTGAGCAGATGTTCTCTCTGATGAAGATCAACAAGTCTTCTCACAGATCCCGACTCACAGACAAACACCTTGGCTCCATTCTGAAAGTGGCTACAGCTCAGGACTTTCAGCCAAGAATAGATGAACTTGCATCAAAGAAAAGATGTCAGGTGTCTGGTGGCTTAAAATAGCATGCCAATATTGATGTGTCAAATCTGGGAAATTAGCTGCATGTGAGTTTTCCTTGACTGAAAAGTTTATTTGTACGTTTGTTGACATTTATGTGCACCTGGTTGCAAATCAGAAGGCTACAGTTTATATGGGACGTGTTAACAATATGATCAAAGATCTGTTACTGTTACTTTTTTGCTTACTATTTAGTGTCCCACACAACCATATTCAGGACTTTAAAACAAGCCTTTTGAGAGTTGTAGAATGTGGGCAAGATCATTCACTATTCATTATTTAGCTTTTACATCAGGCCATACCTTTTTATATAATGTCCCAAATAACCTTTTTTTAAATAGTCCTATTCAGGCCTGTGAAAGAGGTTGCTCTGAGTTGGCTGCCTACCAGTTCAAATGTATTCAGAAGGCATTGTTTTGCTTGACTAAATGCTATGATGCTAAGAAATTTTGTTTTTTGTCGACTTAGTTTGGGCTTTATGTTGACCAACTAATGTGAAAAGGCTATATATATTTATATATATATAAATGTACATATGGTACTGGTCTGTGAATTAGGTTAAATGTGTGTTTTGCTTGACAGTGAGGTTAGTATGTAAATGTTGGGGGTTTTATTTGCAGCTGATGTTATGCCAATGGGACAGACTGCAAGGGACAACATGTTGAGATGTGTTTTACTTTTATACAATGTTCCACACAACCATTTAATTGTTGTATCAAGGCTTGTGATATCTGTTGAAATGTGGGACAACGTTCAATATTTGTCCTTTTATATATTAGGTTGATTTGTGTTTGTTTATTATTCAACACAACAATGTTTTCATATTGTTGTCATATTCAGGCCTGTGCAACAGGTTCTGAGTTGGCTGTATGCTAGCCAGAAAGCATTATTTTGCTTTACCAAATGCTATGATTGCCAAGCAATGTGTTTAAATATATATGGGAAGGCTATATAGTACATACAACAATACATTGAAAGATGTTTTTATGTTGTTTATTGAATAAAAAAGGCATGTCAGTAAAGCATATGTCCGGCCCTTAATGTGATTCCAATTTCCCAGAGTGGCCCTTTGTGAAAATGAGTTTGACACCCCTGTGTTAGAGGAACCAGTGTAAAGACCTCAGAACTGGACTGATCCACTTTCTTAGTGTTAGAGGAGCCAGTGGAAAGACCTCAGAATTGGACTGATCCACTTTCTTAGTGTTAGTGAGGAGCCAGTGTAAAGACTTCAGAACTGGAATGATCCACTTTCTTAGTCTTAGAGGAGCCAGTGTAAAGACCTCAGAACTGGACTGATCCACTTTCTTAGTGTTAGTGAGGAGCCAGTGTACAGACTTCAGAACTGGACTGATCCACTTTCTTAGTGTTAGAGGAGCCAGTGTAAAGACTTCAGAACTGGAATGATCCACTTTCTTAGTGTTAGAGGAACCAGTGTAAAGACTTCAGAACTGGACTGATCCACTTAGTGTTAGAGGAGCCAGTGTAAAGACTTCAGAACTGGAATGATCCACTTTCTTAGTGTTAGAGGAGCCAGTGAAAAGACTTCAGAACTGGAATGATCCACTTTCTTAGTGTTAGAGGAGCCAGTGTAAAGACTTCAGAACTGGACTGATCCACTTAGTGTTAGAGGAGCCAGTGTAAAGACTTCAGAACTGGAATGATCCACTTTCTTAGTGTTAGAGGAGCCAGTGTAAAGACTTCAGAACTGGACTGATCCACTTAGTGTTAGAGGAGCCAGTGTAAAGACTTCAGAACTGGAATGATCCACTTTCTTAGTGTTAGAGGAGCCAGTGTAAAGACCTCAGAATTGGACTGATCCACTTTCTTAGTGTTAGTGAGGAGCCAGTGTAAAGACTTCAGAACTGGAATGATCCACTTTCTTAGTGTTAGAGGAGCCAGTGTAAAGACCTCAGAATTGGACTGATCCACTTTCTTAGTGTCAGTGAGGAGCCAGTGTAAAGACTTCAGAATTGGACTGATCCACTTAGTGTTAGAGGAGCCAGTGTAAAGACCTCAGAATTGGACTGATCCACTTTCTTAGTGTTAGAGGAGCCAGTGTAAAGACTTCAGAATTGGACTGATCCACTTAGTGTTAGAGGAGCCAGTGTAAAGACCTCAGAATTGGACTGATCCACTTTCTTAGTGTTAGAGGAGCCAGTGTAAAGACTTCAGAACTGGAATGATCCACTTTCTTAGTGTTAGAGGAGCCAGTGTAAAGACTTCAGAACTGGAATGATCCACTTTCTTAGTGTTAGAGGAGCCAGTGTAAAGACTTCAGAACTGGAATGATCCACTTTCTTAGTGTTAGAGGAACCAGTGTAAAGACTTCAGAATTGGACTGATCCACTTTCTTAGTGTTAGAGGAGCCAGTGTAAAGACCTCAGAATTGGACTGATCCACTTTCTTAGTGTTAGAGGAGCCAGTGTAAAGACCTCAGAACTGGACTGATCCACTTTCTTAGTGTTAGAGGAGCCAGTGTAAAGACTTCAGAATTGGACTGATCCACTTTCTTAGTGTTAGAGGAGCCAGTGTAAAGACCTCAGAACTGGACTGATCCACTTTCTTAGTGTTAGAGGAGCCAGTGTAAAGACTTCAGAATTGGACTGATCCACTTTCTTAGTGTTAGAGGAGCCAGTGTAAAGACTTCAGAACTGGACTGATCCACTTTCTTAGTGTTAGAGGAGCCAGTGTAAAGACTTCAGAATTGGACTGATCCACTTAGTGTTAGAGGAGCCAGTGTAAAGACTTCAGAACTGGAATGATCCACTTTCTTAGTGTTAGAGGAGCCAGTGTAAAGACCTCAGAACTGGACTGATCCACTTTCTTAGTGTTAGAGGAGCCAGTGAAAAGACTTCAGAACTGGACTGATCCACTTTCTTAGTGTTAGAGGAGCCAGTGTAAAGACCTCAGAATTGGACTGATCCACTTTCTTAGTGTCAGTGAGGAGCCAGTGTAAAGACTTCAGAACTGGAATGATCCACTTATATATATATATATATATACATATCAGAGAGTAGAGATGGGGATATCAGGGAGTAGAGATGGGGATATCAGAGAGTAGAGATGGGGATATTAGAGAGTAGAGATGGGGATATCAGGGAGTAGAGATGGGGATATTAGAGAGTAGAGATGGGGATATCAGAGAGTAGAGATGGGGATATTAGAGAGTAGAGATGGGGATATCAGAGAGTAGAGATGGGGATATCAGAGAGTAGAGATGGGGATATCAGAGAGTAGAGATGGGGATATTAGAGAGTAGAGATGGGGATATCAGAGAGTAGAGATGGGGATATCAGAGAGTAGAGATGGGGATATCAGGGAGTAGAGATGGGGATATCAGAGAGTAGAGATGGGGATATCAGGGAGTAGAGATGGGGATATCAGAGAGTAGAGATGGGGATATCAGAGAGTAGAGATGGGGATATTAGAGAGTAGAGATGGGGATATCAGGGAGTAGAGATGGGGATATCAGGGAGTAGAGATGGGGATATCAGGGAGTAGAGATGGGGATATCAGAGAGTAGAGATGGGGATATCAGAGAGTAGAGATGGGGATATCAGAGAGTAGAGATGGGGATATCAGGGAGTAGAGATGGGGATATCAGGGAGTAGAGATGGGGATATCAGGGAGTAGAGATGGGGATATCAGGGAGTAGAGATGGGGATATCAGGGAGTAGAGATGGGGATATCAGAGAGTAGAGATGGGGATATCAGAGAGTAGAGATGGGGATATCAGAGAGTAGAGATGGGGATATCAGAGAGTAGAGATGGGGATATTAGAGAGTAGAGATGGGGATATCAGAGAGTAGAGATGGGGATATTAGAGAGTAGAGATGGGGATATCAGAGAGTAGAGATGGGGATATTAGAGAGTAGAGATGGGGATATCAGAGAGTAGAGATGGGGATATCAGGGAGTAGAGATGGGGATATCAGAGAGTAGAGATGGGGATATCAGGGAGTAGAGATGGGGATATCAGAGAGTAGAGATGGGGATATCAGAGAGTAGAGATGGGGATATTAGAGAGTAGAGATGGGGATATTAGAGAGTAGAGATGGGGATATTAGAGAGTAGAGATGGGGATATCAGGGAGTAGAGATGGGGATATTAGAGAGTAGAGATGGGGATATCAGGGAGTAGAGATGGGGATATCAGGGAGTAGAGATGGGGATATCAGAGAGTAGAGATGGGGATATCAGAGAGTAGAGATGGGGATATCAGAGAGTAGAGATGGGGATATCAGGGAGTAGAGATGGGGATATTAGAGAGTAGAGATGGGGATATTAGAGAGTAGAGATGGGGATATCAGGGAGTAGAGATGGGGATATCAGGGAGTAGAGATGGGGATATCAGGGAGTAGAGATGGGGATATCAGAGAGTAGAGATGGGGATATCAGGGAGTAGAGATGGGGATATCAGGGAGTAGAGATGGGGATATCAGAGAGTAGAGATGGGGATATCAGAGAGTAGAGATGGGGATATCAGAGAGTAGAGATGGGGATATCAGAGAGTAGAGATGGGGATATCAGGGAGTAGAGATGGGGATATCAGGGAGTAGAGATGGGGATATCAGAGAGTAGAGATGGGGATATCAGGGAGTAGAGATGGGGATATCAGGGAGTAGAGATGGGGATATCAGAGAGTAGAGATGGGGATATCAGGGAGTAGAGATGGGGATATCAGAGAGTAGAGATGGGGATATTAGAGAGTAGAGATGGGGATATCAGAGAGTAGAGATGGGGATATCAGAGAGTAGAGATGGGGATATCAGGGAGTAGAGATGGGGATATCAGGGAGTAGAGATGGGGATATCAGAGAGTAGAGATGGGGATATCAGGGAGTAGAGATGGGGATATCAGAGAGTAGAGATGGGGATATCAGGGAGTAGAGATGGGGATATTAGAGAGTAGAGATGGGGATATTAGAGAGTAGAGATGGGGATATCAGGGAGTAGAGATGGGGATATTAGGGAGTAGAGATGGGGATATTAGAGAGTAGAGATGGGGATATTAGAGAGTAGAGATGGGGATATCAGGGAGTAGAGATGGGGATATCAGAGAGTAGAGATGGGGATATCAGAGAGTAGAGATGGGGATATCAGAGAGTAGAGATGGGGATATTAGAGAGTAGAGATGGGGATATTAGAGAGTAGAGATGGGGATATCAGGGAGTAGAGATGGGGATATCAGGGAGTAGAGATGGGGATATCAGAGAGTAGAGATGGGGATATCAGGGAGTAGAGATGGGGATATCAGGGAGTAGAGATGGGGATATCAGAGAGTAGAGATGGGGATATCAGGGAATAGAGATGGGGATATCAGAGAGTAGAGATGGGGATATCAGGGAATAGAGATGGGGATATCAGAGAGTAGAGATGGGGATATCAGGGAATAGAGATGGGGATATCAGAGAGTAGAGATGGGGATATTAGAGAGTAGAGATGGGGATATCAGAGAGTAGAGATGGGGATATTAGGGAGTAGAGATGGGGATATTAGAGAGTAGAGATGGGGATATCAGAGAGTAGAGATGGGGATATCAGGGAGTAGAGATGGGGATATCAGAGAGTAGAGATGGGGATATCAGAGAGTAGAGATGGGGATATCAGGGAGTAGAGATGGGGATATTAGAGAGTAGAGATGGGGATATCAGAGAGTAGAGATGGGGATATCAGAGAGTAGAGATGGGGATATCAGAGAGTAGAGATGGGGATATCAGAGAGTAGAGATGGGGATATTAGAGAGTAGAGATGGGGATATCAGAGAGTAGAGATGGGGATATCAGGGAGTAGAGATGGGGATATCAGAGAGTAGAGATGGGGATATCAGAGAGTAGAGATGGGGATATCAGGGAGTAGAGATGGGGATATCAGGGAGTAGAGATGGGGATATCAGGGAGTAGAGATGGGGATATCAGAGAGTAGAGATGGGGATATCAGAGAGTAGAGATGGGGATATTAGAGAGTAGAGATGGGGATATTAGAGAGTAGAGATGGGGATATTAGAGAGTAGAGATGGGGATATCAGAGAGTAGAGATGGGGATATCAGAGAGTAGAGATGGGGATATCAGAGAGTAGAGATGGGGATATCAGAGAGTAGAGATGGGGATATCAGGGAGTAGAGATGGGGATATCAGGGAGTAGAGATGGGGATATCAGAGAGTAGAGATGGGGATATTAGAGAGTAGAGATGGGGATATCAGAGAGTAGAGATGGGGATATCAGAGAGTAGAGATGGGGATATCAGAGAGTAGAGATGGGGATATCAGGGAGTAGAGATGGGGATATCAGAGAGTAGAGATGGGGATATCAGAGAGTAGAGATGGGGATATCAGGGAGTAGAGATGGGGATATCAGGGAGTAGAGATGGGGATATTAGAGAGTAGAGATGGGGATATCAGGGAGTAGAGATGGGGATATTAGAGAGTAGAGATGGGGATATCAGAGAGTAGAGATGGGGATATCAGAGAGTAGAGATGGGGATATTAGAGAGTAGAGATGGGGATATCAGAGAGTAGAGATGGGGATATCAGAGAGTAGAGATGGGGATATCAGGGAGTAGAGATGGGGATATCAGGAGTAGAGATGGGGATATCAGAGAGTAGAGATGGGGATATCAGAGAGTAGAGATGGGGATATCAGAGAGTAGAGATGGGGATATCAGAGAGTAGAGATGGGGATATTAGAGAGTAGAGATGGGGATATCAGAGAGTAGAGATGGGGATATCAGAGAGTAGAGATGGGGATATCAGAGAGTAGAGATGGGGATATCAGAGAGTAGAGATGGGGATATCAGAGAGTAGAGATGGGGATATCAGAGAGTAGAGATGGGGATATCAGAGAGTAGAGATGGGGATATCAGAGAGTAGAGATGGGGATATCAGAGAGTAGAGATGGGGATATCAGGGAGTAGAGATGGGGATATCAGAGAGTAGAGATGGGGATATCAGAGAGTAGAGATGGGGATATCAGAGAGTAGAGATGGGGATATTAGAGAGTAGAGATGGGGATATCAGAGAGTAGAGATGGGGATATCAGAGAGTAGAGATGGGGATATCAGAGAGTAGAGATGGGGATATCAGAGAGTAGAGATGGGGATATTAGAGAGTAGAGATGGGGATATTAGAGAGTAGAGATGGGGATATCAGAGAGTAGAGATGGGGATATTAGAGAGTAGAGATGGGGATATCAGGAGTAGAGATGGGGATATTAGAGAGTAGAGATGGGGATATCAGAGAGTAGAGATGGGGATATCAGAGAGTAGAGATGGGGATATCAGAGAGTAGAGATGGGGATATCAGAGAGTAGAGATGGGGATATCAGAGAGTAGAGATGGGGATATCAGAGAGTAGAGATGGGGATATTAGAGAGTAGAGATGGGGATATTAGAGAGTAGAGATGGGGATAT